>NC_061122.1:160598499-160664223 GCF_002878395.1 Capsicum annuum | reverse complement strand
CAAAAATGGGATATGCACTTGAAATGGATGTCCGAGTTAAGATATATGTGCTTTTGCTAATGTTCACTGCCTCAAACCATCCACATTTGGGAGACATAATCTTCCCTAACAATGAATCACACCATCTCCCTCTTGGGAGAAAACCTTAACTTTCTAGTTTCGAACTTTCTCCTTCAACTTAACCAAAATAGAATACCCATTTTACTTTTTATTTACCTAAAAAAACCAAGAAAGACTTTGAACAATTTTGAACCCATACACCACATTGTGCTGAATCAACCAACTGAACTCCCAATCAAATAAGCTGATGAATGTCATAGACTAATTCTTTCTTATCACCCTCTACTTGAGCAGCACTCCCAATGGACAACCTACCCAGGGCATCGACCACTACATTCACTTTACTTAAGTGATACAACATACTCATATCATAGTCTTTCAATAATTCAAGCCGCTTTCTCTAATGAAGATTTAGGTGTTTCTGTATTATTTCATGATGCAAACTCTTGTGATCAGTAAACATATCAACATGAACCCTATAGAGTAAAGCTTTTAAATTTGTAAGGCAAAGACAACTGTTGCCAACTCAAGATCATAGTCGGGTAATTTTTTTCATGGGATTTAAGCTATCTTGAGGTATAGGATATAACCTTACCTCTTTGTATCAACACACAACCAAGGTTAATTCTTGAAGTATCACAATAAACTACAAACCCATCTGAATCCTCTAGTAGAGTCAATACTGGAGCAGAAATGAGTCAAGTTTTTAACTCTAGAAAACTCTTCTCATAGGAATTAGACCACTAAAATTTGACTTTCTTCTGAGTCAATATAGATGTAGGATAATCAATAGAAGAAAATATCTCAACAACTATAGTAATCGGCTAAGCCTAAGAACTCTTGATGTCAGATGGAGAGATGGGTCTAGGCAAGTTTTTTACTGCTTCAGTCTTTTGGGATCAACTCAAATGTCATCACTAGAAATAATATGACCACAAAAAGTTACTGATGTTAACCAAAATTCACATTTGCAAAACTTATCGAATAACTTATGATCCTTAAGGGTTTGCAAAATAGTCCTTAGGTGGTCTGCATGATCACCTTTACTATGGGAATAAACAAGAATGTCATTTATAAATACTATGATGAACATGTCCAAGTACGGTTTGAACACTCATTTCATCAAGTCCATGAAAGATACATGGGCATTCGTTAGTCCAAAATACATAACTATAAATTCAATGTGACCATACTGAGTTTTAAAAGTTATCTTTAAAATTTCACATCTCTGCTTATGAGCTGATGATAGCCTGATCTGAGGCCTATCTAAGAGTAATAATTTGCACCCTAAAGTTGGTCAAACAAGTCATTAATCCTGGGAAGATGATACTTATTCTTGATTGTGACTTTGTTCAACTGACGGTAGTCAATGCACATTCTAAGAGAATCATCTTTCTTAGACAGGAAAAGAACTAGGGCACCCCACTACTAGAAACTCACTTACTACTAGAACTGAATCAAAACTAAGAGTTTCATAACTTGAGTCCATAACTAGGACAAGATGATAAATGCGACCCTTGGATATCATTTTCCTCACCTTGAGGTAGGAGATGAATTGACCTATAGGCACTGAAGTACTGCCCCTTTACTCTATGAATGGATTATTAGGAAACTAGAATTTCAGAACTTGAGTCCATAACTAGGACAAGATGATAAATCCGACCCTTGGATATCTTTTTCCTCACCTTGAGGTAGGAGACGAATCGACCTATAGCCACTGAAGTACCCCTTCCCTCTAAATTGGATCATTAGGAAACTAGAATTGGACTATTCTATTTCTACAATCAATTGAGGCATAACAAGAGTGGAGCTAATCTATGCTGAGAATGGCATCAAAATTAGTTATCTGTAATTCTAAAAGGTCTACTAAGGTAACTTTCTGAAAAACTATGATTGGGCAATTTCTATATACTCGTCTGGCTATAGTTGAACTGCCTACTAAAGTAGACAATGAGAAGGGTTCTACAAGAATTTCAAGACTATTGCTAAAGTCTACAACTACTTAAGGAGACACAAAAGAAAGTATGTCTTAGGGATTTAATAATGCATATACATGGAGATAAAAAACTTGCAACATACCAGTAACCACATCAGGTGAACCTTCTTGATCCTGTCAGGATTGAAGGGAATAAAATCAATTCTAACGTTATCTAATGGTGGCACTAGAATGGCATCCTCCTGAGTTAGGTGTCTTGCTAGGACTATTGAAAAGTTAGCTTGGCCCAATTGATGATCATTCCTTTCTTATTGGTAAACTACATGACAATCCCTAATTCTCTTGACTAACTTGCCATACCCAAAATGAGTATCACTATCTACCATGCACTCACCATGGTGGTTCTTACCATACCTCTTATAGACTAGATTTATGCGATTATTGTTTACACTACCATGAGATTTAGAGCCAATCTATCTTTCCTAATTATCCTACCTAAAATTAGGTGCAAGAGTACTGGTAGAAGACTGGGCTGGGGATGAAGATTTCTAATAGATTTAGGAACAATTACCACCTTCTGACCTCTACTTGGAAAAGTTAAAGCTACCAGTCCGAGCGCTATTATTCACCCTTTCCTTTTTTTGAGCTTCTCTTCCTTAATTTGATGAGCATGAACCATTAATCTAGAAAGGCCCATCTCCTTAATCAACATAGTAGTTCTACAGTCCTTGACCATATCCTCAAAAACTCTAGAAACAAACTTACTCATTCTAGCTTAGAATCAGACATCATATTCGGAGCATACCTCGTCAACTAGGTAAACTTGAGTGAGTATACTTTCACGCTCATGTTACCCTGCTTCAAGCTAGTAAACTTTTGCACTATAGCCTCCCTTAACTCGAGTAGGAAGAACCTATACAAAAAAGTAACAATAAATTAATCCCACTCTACAGGCCCTGTATCGGCACCTTTGTCCTCTTTCCACTGCTTAACCTAAGTTTGAGCCACCCCTTACAACTAGTAAAAAGTTATGTCAGCACTCTCACTTGGATTAACACCCATGATATCAGCCACTTTCTGCATACAACCAAGAAACTCTTGGGGATTCTTCCTAGACTTAGATCTAGAGAACACTGGTGGATTCATCTGAGTAATGGATTCATCCCAGTAAAGTCTTAGATCCAAGCTGTTGCTGTGTTCACTACTGGATTGATGGGGGCAATAACCTATTGATTATTCTGAGCAGCCATAGACTAGGCTAAAACTATGAAAATAGTCCTGAATTCAACATGGGTCACATGATTGTTGAAATAGGTTTTAGGGATAGGTGGTGGTGCAGGCTGGTCCTCATTTCTTCTTTTGTTATTCCTTCTGATAAGTGGTGATTTTACCACTTATTTGCGCTCATCATTCGTGTACATTACCTCATTTTGAATGAATCAATGAGATATATTTTTGGTTAAATTCACTAATATCTACTTTTTATAGGCATAGGGTCAATTAGGTTAAAAGATGTGGATTGAGGCTTATAACGATTAAAAGAAAGCAAGAAAAGTACAGCTAAATACTCACAGCTGAAAGGGCCTTAGGTGTCATAGTCGTAGACTGAACACCGCCATCACTATTAGCTAAGTAAAAAATTTACCTAGCCTCAGGTAACGCGATCAGGATCGGAGGAACACGATCGAGGTCAGTCAAGTTTGACTGACATAATGCGATCTCTCGATCATAGCCACGACTATGGTTATGCAACCACAGCCATATCTCTATGACCATGGCCTAGCGAGAAGAATGAGTAGAGGGCATTATGGTAAATTAGATAGCTGAAGAAAGATTTATAGAGAGAACTCAAAATACTTTACGTGTGGGGGAATGAATCCTAGAATTGAAGAGTAAAAATTGTATTCTTCATTTTTATTTTGTAATTATTATTATTCCAAAAAGAAGTTAGTGAAATTGAAGTATGGAATTGAAGATTATTTTACCCTCTCTTATTATGAATTCCATGGATGCACTACTTGGTAAAACTTCTTTAGTCTTGGGATTATGTTGAAATAGAGTGCAATTTATGTGTGGGTATTGTTGTGTTTGCATGATTGTTAGTTATTGACTTAAGATTTCATCATTGCTTGAGCTTATGAGTTAGAATTTGATGGGTGAAAGCCCCAAGTCTCCGAATGGGTTTGATGGGTGAAAGCCCCAAATCTCTGAATGGGTTTGATGGGTGAAAACCCTAAACTCTAGAAACCCATTATCATCCTCAAAAGAGGGATGAAGGTGAATATAAAATAACCCATAACATCCTTGAAAGAGGGTTATAGGGGGATAAGTCAACGGTGGAAAATTAAGCCTATAGTTTTCTCCCTTTTACAATCTTAGAAATATGTGTATTAGGAGTGTAAATCATGTCAAGAGAATCATCCTAGAAATAGGGATGTTTGATTGTGGTTTTCGGTGATTATGAATTTCACACTTGTTAGGTGCTCGAAAGAGCCAACTGGAGAAATCGTGGTGGTTTTATCGAAAGATTAACCATAATGACCTTCTACCTTGCCTATCCTTTAGTTAACAACTAACTTTGATGCTAAACCATCATTAACCTACATACTTTTACCTTTAGGTAGACATAATCCCAAGATTCCCCCCAATATTGTTGCTTAAAACGAAAGTGTCATCTCTTGATCATTTGCTAAATTTGTACAACAAGTTTCCAAACAAATTTCCCCCATTTTATTTTACATGTCATTTTATTAGCATTCCGGGTAACCTCATAGTAATTTAAGCACCCATAGGGTTTAAAGACTATAATTTTCTTGTTAAGATTCGACCCTAATTCAAATTGGGTTACTTGACAATGACTGCCTTACCCCTTAATTATGGAAGTAAGTTGAGCGTTATCAAAATAGTTCCTTTGTCGAGGAGTGAAATATAGATTTCTTTTTTGTGGTGCTATTCTTACATTGGAATACCCAGAGTGGTGAAATTTAATATCTTTGTTGTTTTTGATATTTGAGTAGGTAAACATTATTATTCCTAAATGTTCATGAGTCACAGGGACTCGAATTGTATTTAATTTCATAAGGTTCGGCGCCCCTCGGGCCATCATTAGTGATGGTGGTTTGAATTTTTGCAATTGGATGTTTGGTGCTCTTCTTGATAAGGATGGAGTTAATCACAACGTCGCCACCCCATACCACCCCCAAACGAGTGGTCAAGTGAAGGAGTCGAATCACAAAATCAAAGTTATACTAAAAAGAAAGTAAATGTATGCTGCATAAATTAGGCAAGGAAACTTGATGAAGTGCTTTGGGACAATAGAACAGCCTACAAAACTCCAACAGGTATGTTGATGTTGGGTGTATTTATGCATTCTAGCCTTGCTATTTTAGCCTTTTTAACCTTGTTTTGAGGATAATTCATGTTCTTAGTGTGTTGATAATTATATAAATAATCTAAGTGTCAAAATATGTGTTTATAATGTTTAATGATATTTTCAAACAAGTTTTGATCCAAATTTATAATTTAGAATTCAATCGAGAAAACCAATGTGACTAGCTTGAGCTAGGTATTTGTCTAGTCTATCGTGTTGTGTTCTAGCGTGTTTAATGTGTTAATATGGCTGTTATTGTTCATTTATATGTAAAAAAAAAATTATATAGTTCAAGGGTTAATTGGATCAAAACAAGAGTGAAAACAATGAGCTAAAGATTAAAGTGAATGAAGCCTAGCCTTAGCTCGTGTTTCTAGTTTGTTGTGTTGGATGTTGTGTTATTTTGAGCTTTAAATTGTTCTTTATAATGCTATGGGATACTTGGTGAATGGATTATGATGATATATTAAGGATAAAAAAGATTTAAATCAAGTGGAAACAACTCAAAAAGGCTTGGAATGGATCACGGAACAACAATATGCAACTTGACGCAAGTTTGGACACCTAAAATGTCTAGGGAGAGTGAGGGCACTCGGGAATGTGTTTTGGCACATTCAGCACTCCAAACGGTTTGAAAGTCACCAAAATAGTTAACCAAGGCAATATGGAGGAGACTCCTTGCCCGGAGCGGTGCTCAAACCAGGGCGCAGCTTTGCCTGGAGCGAGGCTATAGCCAGGCGGCTCCCTCTATAGTCCCAGGCTTAATAACTGATAGTTTCCTTGTCTAACACGGAATTGAATTGCTCCTATACTATAAATACACGTTATATCACATTTTTACACACTTTTGTACATATTTGGACAATTGGAGGCTGCTCTACACATTCCTTAGGGTTTTATTTTCTTAACTTTAGTTTCTTTCATGGTTTGTATCATTAATCCAAGGTATTGGATGATGAATATTTCCATTAAAGGCTAAAACTCCTTTTTCTGGGGTTGAGGCCAAGATCATGATTATTTTGTTTTGAATTAAGTTTATTGATTTGCTTATCATTATGGTTGTTTATTTACCCTTGTTATAACTATTTTAAGGATTCATGGCCCTTAGAATATATTCATTGTCGACCTTGTAATCTCAGGAGGGGGAAAAGGAAGATAGAATATGGGGTAGATAGAACAAGGTTCTTATTTCATTATAAAATAAGAAATTTGAATTAGCATCTAGGATAGGGATATATCTAGAAACCTTGTTTGATTTACACGTAGGATGATAGCTTCAAATCAACTAGTTAGATTATTGCATCCTCGCTCAACGATGTAGTTGTACTGTCCAAATTAGGTAAATGGTTATAGGTTGAGATACCATTATCATGCTATTAACCCTACAAATGTTACCAAGATAAGCGATTTAATGAAAGAATCTCAATAACGTCGTATGATTGTTCTTAAGCCTTAACCCTAGGCTTCTATCCTTTGATTGTCCAAAGTCATTACTTATCCGCATTAGTTTAGTTTTTTCTAGTTTATAATTCTAAAACCTTTTTGTTTACTTTTTCTCAATTGTTGAACTAGAATTGGATAGTCGGTGAACGCAGGTCCCTGAGAGATTGATACTTGGGCTTTCTTGAAGGAACTTTACTACTTGATAAGACCACATACATTTGTGTGTGCACTTGGTGCTATTAAGTTTTTAGCGCCGTTGCTAGGGATTTGTAGATTGACAACTATCTTACTTTTAGTTTAGTTACATTGAGTTGTAAATAGTTTTTTTTTGTTTTAGGGTTTTTTTTAGTTTCTTTTGTTTCTCTTTGTATCACACTTCTTGACATGGAAACTTGGGATAGATGGTCTTCAAGTGATGATGATTCTTGTTGTTTTGTGGGGGACATATCATGCGGCTTATTATCCAGGTTTTGATAGAAGTATGTGGATAGGACATTCACAATATGATGCGGATACTATTCTATTTGTGGATCAGACTGCAACTTAGTATTTGGTTTGTGGTCAAAGTGGTCATACTGCAGCTATATGTTCTGTCAATCCAGATTCAGAATTACTTATGGGCTATGCTGAAATACAAAATTATATAAACATCTACAATCAAATGAGGTAGAATCAACCGAAAATTCAGGCACAAAACAACCAGCATCAGCAATTTCAGCAACAATAACTAAACATGCAAGCCATAACTCAAACAAGCAATTTGGAAGAGATGATGAACCAACTTTTAGCGTCTTAAGTACAGTTATTGGAAGACTTGAAGAACTATCGGGAGCCTACCAAGCAATTGTATAATCAGCTGGAGGTAGCTATAGAGTTGACTCCCCAACTAGTTGCAGACAGTTACTGATAATTTGAGGAAGTCTGAGTACACAAAAACTAATATTGTTGAGAAGGTTGAGGAGAAACCACCACCACCATGTCTATAGATGCTAAGCAAATAAAAAATATAAGGAGGATAATAGCCCATTGTGGAGAAAACACAAGAAGCACAGCCACTCGATTGGCATTTTTCTTTTGAGACTGAAATTGAGAAAGTAAATGAGAGTGAGTGTGTTGAATCTCCGGATCTATGCTGATTTTCAACTCCCCGAAGCATTTCGTCGATTACTACGCCCTTCCTCCTCTCTGGGTGCCTAGGTAACCACCGTATGCCTTTCCTCCTTTGAACCTCGCCCTACACTTTAAGGTTATGCCATCCTAAGCACGAAATGAAATTGTTGTGATTTCACTTTGTTTGAGGAAAGTGCTAGGCATGGAAGACCTTCTTTAAGAGAGAAAGTTCCTTGCCGAGAGCAATCCACGGCTCTCTCAACCCAAGATAAGAGGTCAAGAGGCAGAGTCCATATGGTTACCACCTAAAGCGGATAGTTTTTTACAACCGTGAAAATCGAGGTAGAAATCTCTAGACATTCCCCCAGGCGTAAAAACGGTTATTGACAAAACTTAACGATGTTGCAGGGAAAATAATAAGAATAGAAGAAGTGCCTTGCCTCCAACAATTCAGCATTTGAACTCATTGGCTAATCCCTATAGGCTAGAGGGAGACCATGACTGCACGAGCCATATGAACTAGCTCTTCCGTGTCTGCCGAACTTTACGATGGAGGGTGTTCAATTCGAGTATTGAATTTTCCCAACCCGGTGAGCACCCTTAATGTCTCTAGTAGATAGACTCAACAAGGAACCTTGCTCAGAGGAAGAAGGACATTAGTTTGAAGTCTCGAGTTTCTATCCCCTCTCTAGTGCTGCTTTTACGTTACGACTATACTTCGTTGCTGTGCTGCTCCGGCTTCTTATTCTTGCTTAAGGCGGAATGTTAGCACGCTGCACCTAAAGATATCACTATCTCCATCGCTATATCCGAACGAATCCCAGGGAATGTAAGCGAAAATCTTAGTGTCGAAAGACCTAGAAAGCACAGGTCCGAGATCAAGAGTTAGGGGGTTCCCGAGATACGGCCTATAAGACGATGGATGGTCTAGGTGAATAGAATACAGCCTTGCAGATGAAGCCACGGTCGATGGTAGAAGAAGAAGTACCAGCCGGTGAAGTCACAGCTCAAGCTCAACGGGAAACCCGTTCCCACCGCGCTCACGGCCCGGCTGGCCTGCCAGCGGTAGTGGGAATTCTCCCATTCCCTGGTCAAAGACTTGGTTGGATGCTGGATCTACTCCACGAGGAGCGGTACGGACGTAGATGATATCATCACGACCCCTCTTTTCGTACCGCTAGGGATGCTTAACGCCACTTCGCCAACTGGCGTTACCTGCGCTTTCGTGTCTCTCAGTGTGGTCAGCACTGGGTGTTTTCGAGCTGCAGTTTGAGTTTTAGTTGTCTTTCCTGTCGATCTCAGCGAGCCAGTCTTAGTAGTTGCCCTAATAGGAGGAGGGCCATATAATAGTTGCTAGTCTTACTTCCATGGAGTGGTAGAAAGCGAAATTGGGAGAAATTTCTCCGGGAAAATGGATATCTCCAGAAAAGATTTTAAGTTCAATTCGTTTGTTTTTTCTCTCCACCCGGACCAACCCACCGACTCGGCTTCTTAGATTTAAGGTGATTTGTGTATCTACCCCAACGATACTGTTGTTCCGTACCATTATAGAAGAAGATCCGGGCAAGATATGCACCTCTTCAGGAATGAAAAAAAATCAATCTACTTTCATTTGGTATTTTGACCGAAATTCCTTGACTCCTCGATACTCAATCAAATCCTCTTTTTTTAAGCCTCAGTCAAAATCCTCTCATACGGCCCATCAACATTAGGAACACAAAATACTATCTTGGGCCCATCAAAATACCATTTCCCCTAATCTCAAAATCCATGACCTTCTGCTGACCCACATCATCCTTAATCACATAAGTATTGGGTCCAAATCTTGCTTCTTCATTACCTAAACACTAAGAGATGATTTAGCCACCTCAGATTCCAAAAGATGGACTCCCAAGTTGGCCATCTTGTGAATGTCCTTTACTAATCCTCTTTTCTCCTTATCAACATGGGATAATATCCCTATAGAGAACCTTCTAAGAGTGTCACAAACAATGTATCTTTACCTAGTTAGTAGTGCAAACTCATGTTATAATCCTTAAAAAACTCAAGCCATGCCTCTACCTGAGATTCAACTTCTTCTGAGATAACACATACTTCAAACTCCTGTGATCTAAATAGATATCTACTACACCCTATACAGATAATAGTGCCAAATATTCAAAGAAAAACCACAGCCACCAACTCTAGATCATGAGTCGGGTCATTCCTATCATGAACTTTAAGTTGTTTTGAATCATAGGCCACAACCTTACTGTGCTGCTTTAAAATGCAACCAATTGCTACATGGGATGCATTACTAAACTCCACAACACCATTGGTATCCTTGGACAGGGTTAAAACTGGTGCATAATTCAACTTATCCTTTAACTTATCAAAGCTATCCTCACAAGCATTAGACCATAAAAACTTAACCTTCTTGTAAGTCAAACCCAAAAGTATCCTAATATTTGTTGGGGTCGTGGGTCTAGGCCATATTTTAATTTCCTTAATTTCCTAGCGATCCACCTTGATACCCTAGCTAGAAACGACATACTAAAAAAAGTCACAACATTCATCCAAAACTCACAATTAGAAAATTTAGGATACAACTTCTGATCCTGAAAGGTCTACAACACAATTGATAGGTAATTAGCAGATCCTCCTCACTCTTAGAGTAAACTAAGATGTAATCAATGAAAACTATCACAAACAGACCAAACACTATTCTAAGACCCGATTCATAAGTTCTATGAACACAGTTGGAGCATTAGTTGACCCGAATGACCACAAAAACTTATAGTGACCATACTAGGTTCAAAAATCAATCTTAGGATTATCAACCTCACAAATTCTCAACTAATGATAGCCCAAGCAGAGATCAATCTTAGAAAAATATCTAGCACCTTGACGCTGATTGAAAAGGTCATCAATCCTTGAAAAAGGGTACTTATTCTTCACTATCACCTTATTTAGCTGATGATAGTCTATAAACATCTGAAGAAACCCATCTTTCTTTTGCATGAAAATTATAGGACCATCCTATAGAGAAACACAAAGATGAATGAACCCTGTATGAATAATATCTTTTAACTACTCCCTTTGCTTAGCCAGAGCCATACAACAAGGGGGAATGGAAATAGGACGAGTATTTAATAGAAGATCAATTCCAAAATCTATTTCACTATTAGGAGAAATTCTAGGAAGATCATCGAGAAACACTTCAAGAGACTCATTAACCGTAGGGACAAATTGCAAAGAACGACTTTAGAATTAGAATATTTAACCTAAACTAGGTGGTACAAACATACTTTTGAAATACTTTTGGGACCAAAATCGAAATGGACAACCACATAAGTGGTCACATTATAAAGGGTAGAACCTGGATAAAGAAAACAATAAACATCATAGGATAAAAGTTGTAACATATTAGTAAAAATATTTAGAGATGCCTTAGATTCCTGATGGGTAGCAAGAGTAGAGAGATGATTTCAGCTAGTGCCATCACTAGAAGAGGCACTCTTTGGCGTAGGAGCTGATGATATGGCAATCAAAACTGTATTAGCCCAGTGGAAACCTTGGCTGAAGGACAATCTCAGTACATGTGACCAAGCTAGCCACAATTATAACACCGATTCCTCCCCTTCTGATAATAACCATGATAAATCTACCAAATAAATAACAAGGAGGATATGGTAGGGATATTTGAGGTTTACTAGCATGAGACTGGGCACCCTTTTCCTTAGAACCACTGCTAGCCTCTGAGAATGATGATCACCTAAAGGCTTAGGATAAGGAGCATGGATAGATGAATATGAATTTTCCCAATTCTTTTTCTTAGTACATTATCTGCCATCTTGATGTGATATAGAAATATTAAACTTTCGACACTTAAAATGAGGAAAATATGAATGTTTCTGAGGTTATTTTTGAGATATGATGCATTTTTTATTTGTTTTACAGGAAATCATATTTTGGATGCTATGCTCTTGAAAAAGATTTTAAAAAGGTGTTATTGGCTAATTTTTGTGGTAATTGTGGATGTTTGGGACACTTTTTGGCATGGTCATGATTAAAGCATGTTCGAGAATTGAAGAAGAGCTGAATAGATGACTCTCAGCACTTACTAAGTTAATATATGGACCGCAAGTTGGCAAAGCAAGTGCTAGGAGTCCAAAATCCCAAGAGCTGACCAATAGGATTTTATCATCCTAGTACCTGCGCTCTATACCTGTGTCCACCTTGTTGACCAGAAGTACCACCTGTGGCCAAGGTAAGGGTGCAAGTAGGGGCCATAAGTGGCCACTAACCCTATTTTCTCCTATTTCATTCGAACTTTATTTTAGGGTTTTCTCATGTGTTATAAATACCCTCTATGTATTTTTAGTAGGTGTTACAACTTTTGATACTTATAAATATATTTTTATTCCAAGATTTGATTTTGATCTTTGGATTATCTTGTATTGACTTCAGTTGATTAATTCAGTTATAATTGTGGGTTTTTATACTTCTTATTATTGTGATTTCATCTATGCTTTCTATTTAGAATGTTATTGATTTATTCACATGCATGAGTGGCTAAAAACCCATAGCTAGGGTTTAAAAACTCTGGTGGATTGATGAGGTAGGGGAAGTGTTGCTGTTGTTTGATGTGCTATTGAAATATAGCACTTTTGATGCTTAAAATGCGAAAATATGCAAGTTTCTTAGGACTTTTAATTAGATATGAGCTATTTTGGGTATGTTTTGCAGGAAACGATGTTTTGGATGATAAGTTCATAAAAAAAGCTGAAAAAGTGCTTTTGGCTACTTTTGGAGCGATTATAGATGATTTCGATCTTTTTCGTCTTGATCATGATCAATGCATGTTTGAGATTTTAAGACGAGTTTAAAAACTAACTCCCATCACCTACTAAGTCAGCCTACATACAACATATAAATAAAGTGGGTACCAGAAATCCCAAAATCTCAAGAGCTGGCTTGCAGGAAATTAGCCACTCGCTACCTACATTATGTGCAGAACCACAGGTACCACCTGTGCTATGCCAGATCACAAGTACATGAAGTAGGTGGACACTGACCCTATTTTCTCTTATTTTGTCCGTGCTTAATTCTTAGAGTTTTCTTTTGTACTATAAATAACGCTTATGTGATTTTTAGTATGAGTTACACACTTTTAACACTTTGAAACATATTTTGATTTCTAGATCCATCTTTGATCTTGGGATTCCATTGTATTAACTTTGATTGATTATTCAGTTTATAGTTGTGGTTTTTCTTTTATCTTATATTTGTAATTTTATCTTTGCTTTGCAATATAAATGTTATTGATTTCATTACAATCATGAGAGGTTAAAACCCATATCTAGGGTTATGGAAACTCTGGCAAATTAACAAAGTAAAGAAAGTATGATTGTTAATATGAACCAACACCCATGGCATGCATTGCTTTATCTTTGATATAATTGATTTATTAATTGGTGCACATATTAGGATCTTACCTAGATATTGCTATTAACTCCAAAAAAGGAGTAGAACATAAAGACAATAATAATATGGGAGTTAATGGTCGATCATTTGCTGTACAATAGATTATATTGAATGATCGTTAGCTTCGATCTAATAACTTGAAACTCAAAAGGTGATATTTAGCTGGGATCAGTGTAAGGGTTAGTAATGCGACACCTTGAGACTCAAAAGAAAAAGGGTAAAATCCTTCTACTCGTCCAAAAGACTGTAGGAGGTACATAACTTATCAGTTCTGCACGAGAGGTATTGGGTTAGTTCAAAACACCTGATAAATCTTCAGAGTTGAGATACCCGGGGGAACACAAACCTAGTGTTCACTTAAGACTGATTTTCAACCAAGTTAATATTGTTCTTTGTTTGAGATGACTACAAACAAATCCCCTATTTACTTTTCTATTTTTCTCATAAACTATCTATCAAGCCTGGTGTTCTTTTGGTATTTTCCCCAACCTTAGGGATTTTTACTATATCTTGTCGATGACAGTACCATCATTTAAAAGAAGGAATTGCTTGGATGTCATCAAGAAATTGGTGCCATTGCCGAGGAACACGGTGTTGATTTATGGATTAAGGTTATTGTAGTTTTTGGTTTTTTTATTTTTTTTTCTTAGTTGGGTATATGCCAATATATGCCTTGCCATGGAGTAGAGAAAATCCCTTACTCCTAGTGAATTCAAATCCATATAGGATCCCATAAACACCTGGTAGGATATTTGTGCGTAAAAGAGTTCATGATCCTGAAGGGGTCCATGATATTGTACCTCCTGCCGAAGGAGTACAATATATTTTTGATCGTTAGTCTAGTGAAATTTTACCTCAAAATGAAGCTGAAAGGAGAGCCATGGAAGAATCTTAGAGGATATGTAGGGATGCATATCTAGCTAAATAGAGACAAGCAACAGACTACTGAGAAGCACTCGATGGTAATAAAAATAGAGCTAGAGGTGTATCCCAACATATCAGTATGTGCAGCCATATATAAATGGTGAAGAAGATAAGGGATATATGTAACTGACAGAGCCTGGAGCCATGTATAAATAAAGAAAAATATATGGGATATGTATAGCCGATAGATACTGCAGCTATAGTACCTTCTGTTTTACCCTCAGGCATCAAATTTCACTTCACGAGTTCCATGATCCTATTTCTAAATTTGAAGGGTGTTTTTTAAGGATTGCCTACCTATGATGAAAACTTGCACCCTATAAATTTCCTTGGGATCTGTAACTCCTATACCAATCCAGGGGTAATTCAGGAAGAACTTAGACTGAAACTTTTCTCCTCGCACTATAGAAGAAGCATCTTTATTGTAGGGAATTTCCAAGAGGCTCTATCACGAAATTGAATGAATTTCATAGAAAATTCTTAAATAGGTTCTTCCCTCCATCAATGTTATTGCAGATTAAGGACAAGATCTATAATTTTAGGCAGCTGCAGTTAGAGTCCATGTACGAGTATTGGTTCAGGTCTAGAAGAAGCTGAGCTTAGTACCAAACCATCTATTATCAGGGAAAAGCTTATCAGAAGTATTGTATAAAGCCCTAACAATCAGTTATAGAGCTATGGAATACACAATCTCTAGAGGATATTTTATGAGACTACATTGGGAGATAGCTTCAGAGATGTTAGATCGAATCTCACTCACTAACCGAGGGTGGCAAACTGAGGAGGCTAAGAGGTGATTTAGTACTTATGCTATTTGGCACTTCTTATAATCAGAGAGCAGCTGATGGTACAGTAGAGTAAGAAATTGCATTACTAAGGACTGATTTAGGGGTGTGATCAAAGTAGTTTGCAGCAACAAATTTTTATAAAGTGAATGCCGTAGCAACTTAGGGGTTAGCTTCTAAAACATATGTTTCTGAATTGGAAGAGGAAGCTAATTATCTGGTTCATTCAGATGGTGGGTTTCTATGCATAAGGGCAAGGGAACCAAGGTTGAAACTATTATGATAGGTATAGAGACCATCACATAGAGCGATATAGTGACTGGAGGAAGAAGGATAATTATAGAAAGAAGGGATATAGATACATTCCACCTGGTAGGTGCGATGCCGAATCTCAAATAGAAGAGATACTGACTAAATAGATGAAAGGTCATAAAAATCAGGAGACCATCCTTAAGGAGATTAAGGATGATATTTCATGATTGACATAGAAGTTTGAGTCAAATGCCACTACTATGAAGCAGTTGGAGCATTTGTATGGGCAAAATTTCAGCAACTCTAAACAAGATGTAGCTAGGTACCCTTCCGAGCAACATAGTGAAAAATCTAAAAAATAGAGGGCATGTACTTTATATTACCACGAGGGGTTGTACCACCACTATAGATCCCACATCAACTGCTACAAAGTTTGTTGATGATGAGACACCTACTACTGAGTTTGAGAAGGTAGCAAGTGACAGATGTACAATTTATAAAGATAAAGGTAAGGGTCCAGTAATTAATCCGAAAGTAAGATAGATTCCAAGACCACACCCATATTTCCTCAGTGACTAATGCAAAAGAAAGAGGAAGGTTTCAAATAGTTCATTGACAAACTGAGAGAATTGAGATTGAATATACCTTTACTTGAGGTATTACAGCAGATACCTAGATATAATAGGTTCATAAAAAAGTTTATCACAAGGAAGAAAGGAGCAACTTTTGAGGATGTTGAGGGTGCGCGCTATTGTAGTGTAGTCATAACTAGGTCTTTAGAGCAGAAAAAAGGGGTGACCCTAAAGCGTTCACTATACCATGCTCTATTGGGTCATCAAGATTTACACGAGCCTTGCATGATTTAGAGGACAAAATTTATTTGATTTCGCTGGCCGTCTTCAAGCCACTAGGCTTGACCCTCTAGAATTGAGTTCGATGAGACTATTGATAACAACACAGTTATGAAGCCTATAGGAATCTCTTTTGATATGATCATTAGGGTGGACAAATTTATTTCTTGACTGACTTTGTTATCTTGGACTATGAGGTTGACACCAAGATGCCCTTATTTTAGAAAGGCCATGGCCATAGGCAGAGCTATGGTTGACATGGAGAAGGGTGAGCTGAAATTTCAAGTCAACGGTGAGAAGAAGACATTTAACATTCGAAAGTCAATGAAGCAACCAACCGACATGAGGGTAGTGTTAGTGATTGATTGTAGTGATGACCCTAGAAGATATTTCTATGGGTATCGTGATGAATTCTAAGTAATTAAGATATTCGCGTCGTGCTGCAATGTTAAATCAAGCATGGCATACGAGGCAATCCATGGGTTTTTTAGTAAAGTCTGAGTTATAAAGATAGCCGCATTATGCCGTGGCGTTAAATCAAGCATTCAGAGGGAGGCAACTCACTATATTTTAGTGTTTATGTTTTTGTTGTTTTTGTTTCTGTAGGTTTTTAACTTTTGAAACTCATACAGAATACAATAAACATTGATACATTCATCAATTTCCAGGTAAGAGGATTGTATGATAAGCCTATTGTAGTCACAAGTTCCACTTGATAAGTTGAGTCATAAATAGAAGGTTTATTATGGACTTTGGCACATAATTTTACTTCTGTGGCCTAAAACTTAGGTTGTGGGACCATAAGTATCTGAAAACATGTCAACACACCAATTTTGGGTTGTGGAAAAGCAGACCAAAAATTTTGGCTCGACACCTGGGCCCAGCACATGCGGGCCGCAGGTGCTACCTGCGGGTATAGGGCACAAGTACAAGCTGTGAGAAGGTAAACAATTGGGCCTACTATTTAATTAAACTTTTGGACCCACTGACACTAAAATATGACCTATTACAGTCCCTATCTATATAAAAACATTCTAACTCTCATTCTAATCCTCAAAACTTTAATTTTCTCTTTGAATTCAAACTTTCCACTTTAATCATAAACCTACCCCACACTTAAGAAAAGGTGAAATTGACAGTTGTTTGAGATACCAACTTTTCCAAACGTGCTAAAAATAAGTTTCAACATTGGTTTTTCTTGAGTTTTTTATTCTATTCCTGATTTTTATATAAAAGGGAACATTCTTGGTTCCTGATGGTTATATATTTGTTTATTTATTGTTGAAAAAGTTGATATGTGCATTTCATTGGTAAATGTATAGAAACTATCATGCTTGTATGAGGGAGACTTTAAAAATCCTAAAATCAGTATGTAGGGCCTTGTTTCAAATTAAAATTCTAAGTTAGCCCCTAACCAAAAGTTGAACTTGAAAGAATGAAAGTAATACCAAGAGTTTAACATGTTTGATTACTTTTAAAGTCTTGATTATTTTATTAGTGTGTATGAATTGGTCTTTTTCAGATTTCAAACGGGTTATAGAGGTGTGAAAAGTGAGGAAAAATTCAAACTTTTTGAATTTTGAGTTTTTCTTCAACTTTCACTATCCCTTTCTTTTGTTGAAAACTAATATCTATTTTTTTAGGTACATATGGCACCTAAAGTGGTGAAGAAAAAAACAACTGATACTTTGAGGAGAAGGGCAGAGTCTCCTAAGCTTAGTGGTATAGTCGAGTATCTGAGGCAGCATCGTGTAGATGTTGCAGTTGCAGTGAGATGCAGTCATAAGAGGACAGACTTGCCAGGCTACTCAATCAGCTGCAACTCAACCAAGGATGAAGTCTGCGAGGATATTACCAGCACATAATCCTATACCAGATGATGATGATGATGAGGAAGAGGATACAGAGTCTGAGTTGACTCCATAGGATGATGTTCAAGACCCCAAGTCTTAGAAGGGGTCCTAAGATTTTTCTAAGAAGGATGAGCAGTATTAGTCATTAGTGGTACCCCATTATGAGAAGGGTACAACCATACATACACAGTAGACAGAGGTCCCCCAGTCTAAGGAGGTTACAACACAGGCATCCTATGTTACATAGTAGGCACCCATACTCATACATTCCCTAGATGCACCTTCCGAGGAGGGACATCTGAGGTGGTTTGTGGAAAGGATGCAACATATATATATGAGAATGATAGAACTGTCTAGAGCTAGGAAGGTCTACATAATGTATCTATGAGGATGTCGGATTAGCTTATTAGGGCTGGAGCGATTACCACAGCTGAGGGCAGCATTTGACAGGTATCAGCTAGGGTAGATGACTAGGCCACTTATTTCGTATAGCTTGGATGTGGTGCGGGAGTTTTATGAATCTTAAAGAGCCATTATAGTCTTTCCCATGCACCATCATCCATGATTTATCAAATTTACATGGTAGCTACAACTTGATTACACACTAGTCAGCGGGGTCAAAGTTGATGTAGAAAGGAGACTATACGTAGAGTCATATTTGGCCCAGATTATATTACACCTGCATCTACAGTAAAGTACAACCATAGATTGAGGATCACACTAGATCATCATATTATGTGGGATAATGAGCATAGAGTTGAGAGAGTTAAGTAGGAGGACAGCCAGTTACATTTCACCATAAGGTGATGAGGTCCCATAAATTGAGGGGCAAACTATGATTAAAAAGGTTATGCTGACACTAGATGCCAAATTTTGGTGGTTGTTGATTTGATGCCACCTACTTCCCATTGCTTTAAATAATATTGACATGGAAGGGAGCTGTATTAGTTGCCTGCTTGATGGTTCGTTATGATATTGACTTTTCTACTATCCTCAGGTATAACCTATATAATATAGCCTTTGGTGAGATGACTAACCTGCTATTTCCTTATATGATCAAGAGATATTATGATGAGATAGGTGTGACTAAGTTATCAAGTATTGATGTGAGCATAACCACTACCGTGACTGCACAGATGAGGACCATAAAGGTTCTGGCATATCTAAGCACTTTTAGGATTGCTAAAAAGTAGGCAACTGCACCATAAGCCCAGATTGAGTGCTTCATAGTTTTTGTATCACCTCATGAGACACATATTAATGATGTAGTTATTGGTGTAGATATGGATATAGGAGAGTAGAGAGATGCTCCAAATTCGAGTACTCAGGGCTAGGGGACACAGTCCAGTTTTTCTTCAGCCCCTTCTTTAACCTCAAAGCCAATTGGTGCATCTATAGAGCCTTCTTTCCCATCCACTATAGCTCCTATGATAGGTATAACTACTGGATATAGTGAGTTTTTACAGAGCCTAGTGGATAGCCAGAGCGCTAAAACCACTCGATAGAAGGTTGTCAAGACCGAGATGACTACCCTATTTAGGAAGATGATATTAGGGGTTAGGACTAGATTTGAGCAGGCTGAGGCTAAATGAGAGGTTGTTGAGAGAGGAACATTGTTAGAGCTGTGTGTCAATTTTTAAACATGGATTGATGAGCTAGAGAGATGGGTTACATATTGATACATAGAGATAGGTGTGCCAGATTTTGTTCAAATGAGGGAGGATTTTGATATCCTCCAGTAGAGGTACACTCTCTTGTAGAGAACCATTTAGTAACTACTCCCTCGATTATACCCTTGTAGTCTAGATATCACCTCTATGTGCTACGAGATATTTTGACTTCTTTGCAGAGGATAATGACGAGGTCCCGATTGTTGGAACCAAGAGAGGTCACTTACACAATTTGTAGGATCTTTTTATGAAAGAGAAGGTCCTTAAAAAGCCTAGACATGGTTCTTTAGAGACTACTTTTGTAGATAGGTAGAGGCACGATGCTATAGAAGCTGGTGCATCATCCAGTAGTACACCGCCACCACTACAGCCTTCGCCAACTTATATGCCCTCATCTGAGGAGGCTCCTAACTCGGGGCTTAGTGCATCCCAGGTATTTTATCACTTACCAGTATTTTGTTTCTTTAGCGCATTCATGACAGTGCCCAATATATAGTTGGGGGTGGCTATACCATGCCACCATAGGTTTTTCTTATCATGCATCTTTTCCTGTCAGCTATGGTATGATTGTAGAACTGGCATGTACAGGATAATCTTATGGTGTATTGTTCTTTTCTTTATTTTGTGATGTTTTATATAATGAGGAGATTTTGAGTATTTGGGGCAGAAGTTAGATTTTGACTAATTTTTGATTACCCTCCAAAATTTTATGTTTTAAAACTGTGTTGATGTACATATATGTAAACTTTATGGATCTTGTTATGGCATTACTAAGGGCCATGATAACCATTTTCTGACAATTGCATGAATTGAATTAGCAGTAGTGGGTGATAGTGACTCTGTGCTATATGAGTGTGAGATACAACCTAGCACACTTTGTATGTTAAATTCAGAACTTGCCTGGTTAGTCTTTCTAGGTTGAAGGATATTCATTTACGAAAGGATTATAATCCATTTTATTCTAGTCCATTATTAGCCTAAATGACCTTTTATGTGCGAATGATATCCCTTGATCCCTATTTCGAGCCTTATAAGCCTATTTTTATTATTTTAACCCTTCACCTTTCTATTTGTGTTACAACTTACCTATGTTGGCCTTGTTCCTCCTTAGACACTATGCACCTCAAGACAGGCAAAAAGCCTAAGTTTTGAGTGGCTATCATAAGGATGCATAGTGTAAAATGGATATGAAGAAGGGTAAAATAGGATAAAAAGAAATTTGGGCTGGGTGTGGTAAAAATAAAAGAAAAAGAAAAAGACAAATTGTCAAAAAGAGAAAAAGAAAGAATAAAAGACCATACCTAACGTAAATGTTCAATAAAAGAATAAAAGGGAGAAATAAGGGTGGAATAAAAAGAAAATTATCTAGTAAGTGTGACCCCAAAGTTAGTGTAGTACCAAGAAGGCTTAGTCACTTTAAATGTCCATATCTATCAAACCAACCTCCAAGCCTATATTACAAGCCAAGAAAAGTCCTATAGTTATCCCGACTTGACTATTTGAATGCTAAGATAAAGAAAATAAGGGCAAGTCTATGGTATTTAACATGCATTGACTAGAATTTCTTTGTTGAGCATAAGTGTCTCTTTATCGACCCTACATTGACATATATATGTTCACATTGACATTTATATGTTCACATGCTGCTAGCTATCTGCTTGTTCCGGGTAGCGTAATTTGTACTTATGAGTGGTCGTCTTCTGCTAATGTAGTTTTCATACTTTTATTCCTTCATGTCACATTGTTGGGCCTCAGGTTCATACACAATTGGTTTTGAAAAGAGATATAGAAGGTTATGTTGTGATTTGAACTTAATGTAATAACTGACTGCCTCGAATATCTTAGATTCTCTAAGTTAAGCATTGCTTTTGTTTTGTTTTCTTTTTGTTGCCTAAGTACATGCAAATGTTATAAGTTGAAGGTGTTGATGTGCTATAGAAATATAGCACTTTCGACACTTAAAAAAAGAAAAATATGCAAGTTTCTGAGGTCTTTTTGCTAGATATGATCCATTTTGGGTATGTTTTGTAGGAAACCTTATTTTGGATGATAAATTCGTGAAAAGGTGAAAAGGGTACTTTTGGCCACATTTAGAGTTTTTATGGATGATTTGGATGTTTTTCGGCTTTATCGTGATTAATGCATGTTCAGATTCAAAGAAGATATGAAAAACTAACTCTCGACACTTACTTAGTCAACCTACGAACCGTATGTACTCCTATGGATCGTATGTAGACAAAGTGGGTACCAAACATCCCAAAATCCTGAGAGCTAACTTTCAAGAAATTGGCCATTCACCACCTGCGGTCTACACCAGTTCCCTATGCCAGACCACAGGTGTCAACTCCGCCTTGCTAGACCGCTGGTAGAGGGAGCAGGTGGCCACCGACCCTGTTTTCTCCTATTTTGTTTGGGCATAGTTTTTAGGGTTTTCTATTGTACTATAAATACCCCTTATGTACTCTTTAGTAAGAGATATTCTCTTTTAACACTTAGAAATATATTTTGATTTCAAGATCCATCTTTGATCTTGGGATTTCATTGTATTGACTTTGATTGATTATTCAGTTTATGATTATGGGTTTTCTTTCATCTTATCATCGTGATTTCATCTTTGCTTTCCAATATGAATGTTATTGATTTCTTCACATTCATGAGTTGATAAAATTATAGATATGGTTGTGGAAACACTGGTGAATTGACGAAGTAGGGGGATTGCAATTGTTGATATGAACCAATACCCATGGAATGCATTGCTTATCTTTGATATGATTGATTTCTTAATGGATGGACACATTAGGATCCTGTGTAGATATTGCTACTTACTCCAAGAGGAGTAGTGACTTCGAAAAGATAAATACAACAGTAATTTGGGAGTTAATGGTTGATTTGTTGTAGTACAATAGAATATAGTGAATAATCATTAGCTTTTATTAAATAACTTGAGATTCAAAAGGTGATAGTTAACTAAGATTAGGGTAAGGGTTAGTAACGTAACACCCTGAGACTCAAAAGTTAAAGGTTAAAATCCTCCGACTTGTCCAAAAGACCATAGGATGTACATAACTTCTCAGTTTCGTATGCAAGGTATTGGGTTGGTACAACAACATATGATAAACCTACAGAGTTGAGACTCTAGGGGGAACATAATCCAAGTGTTCACTTATTACTGATTTTCAACCAAGTTAGTATTGTTCTTTGTTCAAGACAACCACAAAAAAATCCCTCTATTTACTTTCCCATTTTTCCCATTGACTGTAACCACTGAGATCTATTAAATCACGTATTTGTTTGGGATTTGACCCCAACCTTAGTTGGGTTTCTATATCTTGATACTGACCATACCATCATCTAAAGGGACATCATCATTGTTCTGAGCTGATACCCATACATGTATTGCTTTATTTTCATTATAATAGTTTTCTTAATGGGTGCACATGTTAAGATCCTACCTAGATATTGCTATTTACTCCAAAAGAGGAGTAGTGACTAGGAAAAGATAAAGACAACAGTAATTTAGAGTTTAACTATCGATCCAAGCTTCTAGGATTTATCTCAGTAAGATGGTTTGGTTTCATCTAATATCTAGACACTCAAAAAGTAATAGTTAATTGGGATCAAGATAAGGGTTAGTAGGACAACATTCTGAGATGCAAAATGTAAAGAGTGAAATCCTTCTGCTCGTCCAAAGACTATAGAAGGTATATAGCTTATCGATCCTGCATACAATGTATTGGGTTGGTTCAATAAAGCAAGATAAGCCTCTGAAGTTTAGAAGCCAGGGGTAACAAAATCCTATTATTTACTTGCGACTGATTACAACTGAAGTTAATATATTTACTTGCTTGAGATTACTACAAAAAAAACCCTATTTACTTTTCTAGTACTGTCCATTGACTACAACTAGTGAGATCCACAATTCTAAATGTTCCCTTGGAATTTAAACCCAACCTTTGTTGGGTTACTATATTTTGACAGCACCGTATCATCTTCTAAGAGGATGTGGAGTTTAGAAGTTATCAAAATTTTGGCGCCATTGCTGGGGATTACAGTGTTGACTTGTGATTTGATGTTATTGTAGTTTTTGGGTTTTTCTTTTTGTTTTTGTTCTTAGTTTGGCATACGATTGTGTATGCCTAGTACACGGCAGTGTAGGAAATCCCTTAGTCCTACTGAATCCAAATCCAAAGAGGATCCAACAAACACCTAGTCCGTCTAAGCAGAAACGAGATAAACTTCTTGAACAGGTTTGTGATGTTGTACCTCCACCTTCTACCAAAGGAGTACAATATATTATTTATTATTAGACTAGTGATTTGTTAGCTCAAGATAAGAATTAGAGACAAGCAGCAGACCATCGAGCAGCACTCGGTGTAAACAAAAATAAAGCTAGAGGTTCTCATGTTAAAGTTATCCTAGCATATCATTATGTGCAACCAAATATAGATGATGAGGAAGATTTGGGATACATTTAGCTGGCTGAGACTAGAGCCATTATTTACCCTGTTTTAACCCCAGGCATCAAGTTTAACATCACAAGCGCAATGATCCAGCTCTTAAATCTAAAGGGTATGGTTGAAGGTTTTCCTACATATGATTCAAAGTTTCACCTTTCTAATTTCATCGAGATATGTAGTTCATATAAAAATCCAAGAGTAACTCAAGAAGAACATAGACTGTGATTTTCCCCCTTCTAACTTAAATGAGAAGCACATTTATTGTTAGGGGTACTACCAAGAGCTTCTATCACTAAATGAAATAAGTTGCATAGGCAATTATTAAATTGGCTCTTTCCTCCATCGAGGATTTTGCAACTTAAAGATAAGATTTATATTTAATGTAGCAGTAGTCAAAGTCTATCTACTATTCATGGTTTAGGTTAAAGAAGAAGTTGAGTATGGTAACCAATCATCAGTTGTCAGGGATGGGCTTACTGGAGAAATTCTATAGAGTCATGACCATCAGCTCCAGAGCTATGAAAGATGCTACATCTAGCGTATCTTTCATAAGACTACACTGGGAGGCAGCTTCATAGATGTTAGATCATATCTCATACACTAACTGAGGGTGGAAAACTCGGGAGGCTGAGAGAGGATTTAGTACATATGATATCGGTGCCTCCTTCGACCAGAGAGTAGCTGATGACATAGTAGGGCAAGATATTGCACTGCTAAGAACTAATCTAGGGGTACTAGCAAAGCAGCTTCTAGTAGGAACTTCCGAGAAAATAAATGCAGTAATGGAATAGGGGTTATCTTCTAAAGTGTACGAGTTAGAATTAGAGGAGGAAACAAATTATCAGTATCGTTATATGATGAGTTTTTTAGCCCAAGACAATGGAACCAAAGTCATAACTACTATAACAGATACAAATACAATAACAGAGAGAAATATAGTGACTAAAGAAAGAAGGATTACTAAAGAAAGAAGAGAGATAGGTATATTCCACTTGGCAGATGAGACACAAAATTAAGAATGGAAGAGATGTTGGCTAAGCTGGTAAAGGGTTAAGAAAATCAAGAGATCAACTTTAAGGAGATTAAGGACGTCCTTTCAAGATTGACCCATAAGGTCAAGTCATATGCCACTACTATCAAGAAGTTGGAGCACCAGTTCAGGCAAATGTCAGCAACTCTGAACCAAAGACAACTAGGTACCCTTTTGAGAAACACTGTGCTAAATATGAAATGATGGTCATATACTTGCTATTACCACAAGGAGTGGTATCAGTACTATAGATCCCATACTACCTGCTATAGAAGATTCTTATGATGAGGCACCTGTTATTGAGTCTAAAAAGAAAATAGGTGATAAGGGTAAAACTACTGAAGACAAAAGTAAGGGTTTGGTCATAGAGCCAGAAGTCAGACAAATTTTGAAACCAGCCCCATCTTTTCCTCATAGATTGAAGCAAAAGAAAGAGAAAGGTAAGTTCAAACAATTTGTTATGATGCTGAAAGAATTGAGCTTAAACATACCTCTTCTTGAGGCATTGGATCAGATGCCTTGACACATCAAGTTTATGAAAAAATTGGTCATAAGGAATAAAGGAGCGACGGTTGAGGATGTTGATAGTGTGCACCACTACAGTGCAGTCACGACTAGGTCTTCAGTGTAGAAAAAGGTGATCCTGGAGCATTCACACCATACCATGCAATATTGGGTTATCTCAATTGTCTAGAGCCTTGTTTGACTTAGGGGGCGACATTTATTTGATGTTGTTGGCCGTATTAGAGCAATTAGACTTGAACCCTTCTAAACTATCTTCAATGTAGCTATTAATGGCTGATAGCATGGTGAAGAAAATAGTTAGCATTTATTTTGATGTGATTTTGAGAGTGTACAATTTCATATTCCAAGCTGACTTTGTCATTCTGGACTATGAGGTTGACATCGGGATGCCCATTATATTAGGAAGACTAATTTTGGCCATGGTAGTGATATGGTTGACATAGAAAAAGGTGAGCTAAAATTCAGAGTCAACGGTGAGGAGGCCACATTCAACATCAAAAGGCAATGAAACAGCCAATAAACATGAAGGTAGTGTCGGTGATGGATTATATTGATGACCCTGGAGGATACTATGGGTAACTTGATGAATTCTGAGTAGTCAACATACCCTCATCATGCCGCGATGTTAAATCAAGCATTGGATGGGATGCAACCCATGGGCATGTTCGTGAAGTTTGAGTAACCAACACAGCTATATTGTGATGCGATATTAAATAAAGCGCTGAGTGTGAGGCAACCCACTACTTTTAGTGTTCATGTTTTTGTTGTTTTTCCTTTCTTTAGGTTCTAGCTATTAAACTTACCCAGAAAATGGTAAAAAAATTACTACATTCATTGATTTAAGGTAAGTAAGTTGTACGATCAACCCATCATGGTCACAAGTCCCACACGGTAAGTTGAGTAATAAGTTTAAAAGTTTAAATTTTGAGGATGAAAAATGGAAAGTTGTGGACTTTGGCATCTAATTTTTCTTTTGGGACCCAAACTTAGGTTGCAGGACCATAACTATTTGGAAAATATTGAAACACCAAGTCTAGATTGCATGAAAGCAGGCAAAATTTTTTGGCCTGACACTTGCGCCCTACACCTACTGGCTGCATGTGGCACCTACACCCTAACTTGGATGTAGGTGGCAGGAGTAGGTGGATGCTGCTGCAGCTATGTCAATTAGTGGGCCTAATTTCTAATTCAGATTTAGGACCTTTCAACACATATATATGACCTAAAACAACGTCCACCTATATTTAAACAACGTTAACCTCATTAAAACTCATTTAAATCTTAAAAACTTCACTTTTCTCTTTAAATTCAAACTTACCTCTTAAAACACAAACTAAGCCCAAACTTAAGTAAAACTTAAGTAAAGGCTAAATTGACAATTATTTGAGATACCAACTTGTCCTAGCACACTAAAAACAAGTTCCAACTTTGGTTTTGCTTGACTTCTTCATTATTCACGTTCGGTTCTTCATAAAAGAGGTAACTTTCTCGGCTTCTAATGGTTATGTAATGATCTATTTATTGTTTAACCAAATTGTTATGTGTATTTTCATGCAAAATATATAGAATCCATCATGTTTGTATGTAGGAGCCTAGTAAAATCTAAAATTAGGCCCCAACCGAAAGTTGAACATTAATGAATAGAGTAATACCACTTGTTGAGCATGTTTGCTTGCTTTAAAAGTTATGATTTATGATAGGTGTGTGCACATTGGAGTTGGTGGGATTTCAAATAGGTTAAAGGGGTGTGAAAATTGAGGAAAAATTTGAACTTTTTGAATTTTGAGTTTTTTTTTAACTTTTGCTATCCCTCACTTTTGTTGGAACTAACAACTAATTTTTCAGGTACATATGGCACATAAAGCTATCAAGAAGAAGAATTCCAATACCTAAAGGAGATGGGTAGAGTATACTAAGCCTAGGGATTCATTGGAGGAGTGCCGAGGCAACTACATAGAGACACTGCAGTTGGGGTGACGAGCAGAGTTACTAAAGGGCAGATGCACCAGGTTGCTCAGATAGTTGTAGCCCAACCAAGGATGATTTTAGCATAGATGTCACCCTACACACTCCTCCACCTAATTATGATGATGATTATAAGGAGATAGATTCTAAGTATACTCTATAATTTTCTACTGAGGACCGCTAGTTCGTGGAGGGGTCCCAGGATTTATTCAAGAAGATAGAGTAGGAGTAGTCATCAACAGTTCCCCAATTTGACGAGGGTACCACTACTCATGTGCAACAATCAAAGGTACACCTATATAAGGAGGGTACAGACTAGGCTACCCACGATGCATCAGTATAATAGGGGGTAGAGTCCTGTATCCACACATACTTCAAATACACCTTCTGAAGAGGGACATCTGAGGTGGTGTGTGGAAGAGATATGGGAGATATTTGTTATTGATAGTAATCTAAAAACTTTCTAAAGTGGTCGACTGGGTTTACTCTGAGGATTATAGGATAGAGGTAGAGAATACCCTCTATGAGAACTACTACCTCTAAATCAGGAACTACTATATCTCCCACTTAAGCTACCCTGTTATCTAGGCTTCATATTATTGCCTCTTAGGATTTATGATGCATCTCCTCCATCACTTGAGTGTGATTCAAAACCTCAACAAAAGACCTACCTGCAGTAATCAAACTCTGAGTGGACATACAAAGGGGAAGTCTCAATCCTTGAATAAAGCAACGAACATCTCATACTTAGTGTCCAAAATAGAGGTAGCATGCCTAGCCAACTCATGGAAATGACCTTCATACTCCACAACTCTCATACAACCCTACTCTAATCTAGAGAACTTCTCAAATGATCTCTAAGGCTACGAGGCCTGCGCTTCTCTAAGAGCATCTTGGAGAATGAGTCCATGTCAAGGGCGAAGATCCAATTGGTCTAGAATTTATATATCCTCTCCACCAATGTTGAGTAGTCCAATCCAATTGAAATGTAGTGTAATCCACACCATGAGTCTCAATAAGGCCCAAATTAGAGAGCCTATCCCTACAAGCAATTCTAAACTCATACATATATTCACTTGGAGCACCAGAAAACATAGGCAAAGCTAATCTCAAGAATCTACCCATAATCTTCTACTCCTCAATAGGCATAGCATGATTGGCGACCACTGGTTGAGCAACTACCTGCTGAGCAACCATCGATGCAATAGGGACCTCAACTATGGATGTTGCAGCTATAGGTTGTGCCCCTGCCTCAATACCACTCTAATATGTAGACTTTGTACCATCAGATAATGTACCACCAATTATCACCAAAAGATAAACTAAAGCATCTTTGAGCACTAAAGAGGAATTACACCCTAGTGGAGCCTAGGCTGGTGCTTGGACCATTGCCAGTGGAGGCAAAAAAATCTCTGCTCAAGAGTGGAAATAGGATCTGGTGAAGGCTCTCTATCATATCCCCTAGAAGGGGCATAACTCTAGAAAGTCCACGACCTCTAGGTTGTCCATGAATAGGAGTAGGATCCCTAGGCTCATTCTCGGGACTCTTATTGGTATAGCAGTAGCTCGTATCTCGGATATCTATGAAAGAGTGAAATCAAAGGAATGTTCTATAGACCAACTCAGACTCTTAGCATCATAAGAGTGAAAGAAGTGAAAGACTCCTAAAAATATCCCATAGACTCCCAAAGACAGAAAATGGATGTCATCATTCCAATATGCACAACTCTACTAGACACTTGATCTTGTATCAATAATATCAATGTAACCTAGTATCTGATACAAATTTGTCATGACTCAATTTATGAGTCATAATGGCACCTACTCTATCCCTCTAGTAGGTAATCCAAACCATAACCTGGAGTTAAACACAATCGGTTAACTTGGTGAAAATGCCCCAAAATAAACTAATAAGCAATCAAATAAGCAAGATAATAGAAATAAATTAAAGGTAGTCACTACCTAAATACCATCCCATGACCTGGTAGAGCTAGTATAAGAGTATCTGTTAATAAAAATACAACCCAAGTATCAAGAATAGTCACAATATCTATCTCGAAACTAAAGTCTGAACTTAGAAAGATAGAAGGAAATTGGCTACTCAGACTCCAAGAGCTCACTCTATCTCAGGAAATAAACACAATTCGGATGAAGGTCAATAACAGAAACTAGTACTCGAAAACTATGGTTATTCAGTAGGGCATCATCGCCGATAATGCTAAATCATGATACAAATATGATAAAATCCAAGATAACATAACTAAGTCAAGGTAGAACTAGAGCTGAATTATCTCGAACATCGCTATGCATAAATATGTAAATAAACCAAAATAATAGCATAACATAACATAAAGCATTAATACAAACAATCATAACTACAAAATTTCCCCTCATCCACCAATTAGTACGATAAAAGAAATAACCCATTGTGAGACCCCATAAGCCTGAAAGGTACACCACACAGAATATAATAAACCCCACTACTGTCATTTTAACTCTCATAATACAATTGAAATTCATCCAAGTCATTCATACTATAACCATCGAGTGTCCATATTCATAACTTGTCAAATAATCAACACTTATCAATTAATCATTATTTCAATATTATCCATTTGTATCATAACCATTTCCTCGTTTAAAGAGTTGGACAAATTGTTATCCTCAATCTCACTCCCTAATATCATGATATCATAATAAGTGTATCATCATAGCATAATATGCATATCCAAACTCAAACCAGTAAAAATAATAAATAGTTAGACTTGAACCAGTAATTATATTATTAATAGACAGACTTTAACCAATAATTATAATCAATGTAAATATATCCAATAGTTAGCCTTGGACTGGTAAATATATCATCAATAGTTGGACTTGAACCAATAATATAATCAATAGCCAAACATGAACTAGTAAATATATCATCTATAGCTGAACTTGAACAAGTAAATTCAATCATTAGCCAAACGTGAATTAGTAAATATATCATTAATAGAAGGACTTGAACTGATAAATATATCATCAATAGCTGAACTTAAACTGGTAAATACATCATCAATTGCCAGACTAGAATCGATAAATATAAATACATTAATATAATAAAGAGTATCATTAATGGCATAAGTAATAGCATAATCAATAGGCACCAACCCTCACATCAACTAATATAACCATCGAATATCAAGGTTTCTTAATATAACCTCAATAATCATTTCTAAGAGTCTAACAAGCATATAAATTTTCACACAAGCTAACATACATCTTAGGCTAAGGTGGGTTAAGGGCCCACTTCTAATTCTTGAAGTTCCATTTAAGGTAAATTCTACCCAAACTAGGCTTAAGGTATCTAATTTCACTTTTAGATATTATACAAGCCTTATTTCAAATCATCATACCAACACCTAAAAACCTTCCCAAATCTAACATGATATCATAAATATACTATGAATTAGCTCAATCTAACAAGGGGTAAAACCTAGCCTACCTTGACACCGATGAAAGCTCACAAGATCAGCTAAATCACCAATTTTACCTTTTGAGATTCTTAGGAAATATGACAATCAATCAAAATCACATTCTACTTAACAATACAAGAATAATGATACCCATATTGCACTATTGTACTTCTGGTCCAAAAATTACCCAAATATTATGTGGGCCCTATTTTGTTAAAAATCATATTTTTGAAACCAACCAAATATTCTCATATGATCAAGGAATCATTAACCTCAAAAATTCTTAAATTATGAGCTAATTTGGAGCTAAAATTAAGCCTACAAGGTTTTGTGATTTTTGGTCAAGAAATGGAAAAATCAACCCTAACTCTTACGGAATCTTACCTCAAATCTCAAGGAGAATAAAGAAATAAATGTTAATACTGCTTTCCAAATCACCCACAAGATTCAATCCCAATTTATCTCACTATTTAGGGTTTTAGTCTTAAAAGAATGGGTGACTAATTTGTAAAGTCAAGCTAAAATGCCCTATTTATACCTAACCCAAATATCAGGGTGCTGCGATTGTGACCCAAAATTTATGATTGCCATATCTTGGTAGCACCAGTGAATTACAATCACAATAAGCCATCATGATTATAAAACTTAGGGCCTATCAGAGGTATCACGATTCCGATACTTGGCTCATGATTGCGATGCACCAGATAATTGTAGGCTAGGATTTTTCCAAGTTTCCACCAAGACCTCGGGATTCATCTGAAATATCATATTCGCAAATGAAGTATGTAAGCATACCAAATTTGATGTTTTAAACTTAATGGGCTAGTTGAAATTTCCATCTGAGATTGTTTCGATAATATATGGGTCCCTCACCTAGTTTCTATTTTCATAACTTTTTGGCCAATAGGTTGAATGAGCCCGGGTACCTCGGGACCCAAACCAAAAGTACTCTTATCCTAAAATCTATATTTCAAAGCTATTAGAATAGTCAAATTTTAATATGACATCGTTTGACAAAAAAATTTTCCCGGTGGTCATTTGGAACCAACGAAGACTTTGTAATAGGGAAATGACTCTAAAATACAAATGAACTAACCAAAAACCAAACTGTTAGTTCCATCAAGTTATAAATTACTTAGGGAAGCTATTGAGAAACTCTAATGAAAAAAATAAGCATAAATATGGAAAATGGCCATAAGGGTTACTATAGCTTGGTACATGGACTAAAACCTTTTCATATTGTTAAAACTTGTGGATTAATCTTACACATAATTGAAGCATGGTTCTATCCTTGGCTTTAATTTTCTGAGGCATTATATTTTGAAGATTGTATTTGTTCACTCTATCAATATATGAATATAAGGTATATTCTAGAGTAGGTATAAATATTATTCTCTTATGTGTATAGTTATATATGATAGATGTATTATAGTGTCCCTCCATGTAAAGTTGTTGATGTTTTATACTTGTCTTGGGTATTGAATTTCAAAGTTTAAAGGTGAGCCAATTAGGGAGCAAGGGCTGTCAAGAAAGAGGATTAAGAAGAGAAAGAAAGAGAAGAGTAGAGTTATTGTATAAGGTGAGTGCATAAGAGATATGGGTTAGGTTGATTCATGAAATTATGTAAATTAGTCATGCTTTGGGTTAAATCAATAATGCTATAAATGAAATGCTATAATGTTGGAAGTTGAAGTAAGTTAAGTGTGTTCAGTTAAAAAGCCTGTATGTTTGTCATAATCTCTTAATATTGGCTATATCTTGATATTTATTTATAATCCTGGTCGACCGATGATACCTACCAATACCTAGAGTTGTACTGACACTACACATACTCTATATCCTTTTATGGGTATAGCCATGTTGTAGGTCAATTGGAGTTTTTATAGGTATAAAGGTGAATAAATTTTTAGTAGCTTATGTCATTCTATTCTTTTATGGATGTTGCGTATTAAGTAATCTTTCATATGTTTAGTACTCTTATACCTGTTTAGACTAGCTTCTAGGGAGTTGTTTAATTTAATTCCACAATGTACTTTTGAATGAGTTTTGTTCTAATATTGTCACTCGAGTTGAGTTAAATTGGTATTTGCCAGATCTAATTGGTATCTCAATAATCAGAATTAAGATTAGTTGGTCTTAATTGGTATCTTGGTAATGTTCAAAAGAATGGAATCGTGTTATTCTAACTGATAGAGGTCAATAAGAGGTGTAGGAATTATATCTAATTGTTATGAATAATGTTTTGAATAAGTGATACATGCATATTTTTAGTTGATTATTTTTTGATATAGTGAAATATTATAGTTTTCTCTGTATTCGGTACACATAACTCTTTTGTTTATTGATCTGTTATTCTTATTGGAAAATACTTGTGTTTTAAATATTTTTATGGTGCATGATAGAATGATACATGTATTCTTATATGGATTGTTATCGCATTGACTAAATTATTGTTTTACAATTTTACAGATAAATTTCTTAAGTGTAAGTGATCATTAGAGTGACATGAGATGAGTTTTAATGAAAGAATATCCATGAATTGTAAAGGCTGGGTGTGATTTTGAGATATGTATTTATTTTTGTGATTTTGAGGTATATTTTAGTTCTTTGATTTTGAGGAGTGTCTTAATTTTTGTGATTCAAACAATGTCTTGATTTCTATTTGGTCTTTGGAAATGTACTTAGGATCTTTGTGTGGTCCAAACTTTAAATATTATAATTGGGATCTTGTGTGGTCCAAACTTTAATGATATAATTGGGATCAATATATGGTCCAACCTTTGGTATCTATATCATGGCTTATAGTGTTATTGGGTCATCCTTGTGTAAATAATCAAGTTAATGAGTTGACTTTCTGTATTAATAGGTAATTGGTTAAACTGAGATAAACTTAGTTCTTTTGCACAATCTTGTTGACTTGAATGTAAGGTAAGTTATGTAGTTGATATCATTAATGCAAGGTAAATTGACTAGGTATATAAATTGGTTGTTTACAATAATATGATAAGGGGGATGATAATAATGGTTTTACTTGATATTGGTTAGTTGAACCTTAATTGTGTGGTTGAAAATGATGTAGCTTATTTGGTTAGTGACTTCAATAATTTTATAAAGGTAAAGGTGTTGATGTCCTAAAGGTAGACTAAACGGTTGTTCAAAATCCATGGTAGCTATAAATGAATAAAATTGGTTAGCTTTAAAGGTGTGAACAAAGTGATTGTTGAAACAACCCATATTCTACATATATTAGTTCCACTCCTGTGTCATTCGATTTAGCCTTATTTTATAAGTGAGAGTCCAAGTTTCATAGGTTAGTAGTGATGGTTTAAGAACAAATTTGGATGGTATTGAAATACCCTAAATATTTAGCATGGGTACAACAAGTTAACCCTGACAAAAGTAGTTAAACTTGAGATAATAAGGTGCAATTCTAGCTTAAGTTTAAAAATGGCCAAGTATATATAAGTGTTAAGTAAGTAGAAACGATTAAGATTTGGAAAATGGAGGAAAATAAGGGAGCTTCTTGCTTGACTTTAAGCTAGTAGGTGACAAATAGGTACATCATCTACTTTGACTTATTGACCGACCAAAGAACCAAGTAGGTGAATTAAATACTTAGAATTATTTGACTACTTTAAAGGGTGAAGAAGGTGATTAGGTTATTGGACCTCTTTTTACAAAATTATGGGCCAAATTTGGAGTATAATTTCAGCACAAATTGAAAGAATGAAATGGAAAAGAATAGGAAACCAAGGCCCAACAAGTTTACGTCCATTAAGGCCCAAGTTAGATGGACAAGTAGGTTATCACCTACTTGATATTTTAATTCCAAAAATGGTAAAATAGGTTGGACAAATAGAGTCCATTTTAAAGGGTTTAAGATCAAATCATTTGGTCCATTTTAACTTAGACAAAAATCAGCTTTCTAGAATTGTCTCTCTTTCCCCCTGTTAGCTTCTCGATCATCCCTATAATTTCATTAGGGTCCTTGGGATTTCTCTTCCTTCCAAGCTAAAAGTAAGTGATAAAATTATAAGCTTATATTAAGAAGACTATGGCAATATGTTCATCATATTTAAACCATAGGACAAGAAATCCTATTGTTCTTGGTTATTAAGAGATTTTTCTCTTCTCATTGGTTTTTGTGTGAAGGAATCAAGATATTGAAGAGATACAAGTTAAAAGAATAAACTACTACAAAAACAAACATATGGATACTGCCCATTTTCCCTCCTTCATATATACTTGTTTTAGTAGATAATTGTATATACTATAGTTAAGAACTCAAGGGATGATGAGCTCAATCTTTGGTTTCTATGATGTAACAAATTGGTGTGGTGTTAGCTAAGGATGTAACAAAATTTTATTTAATTTTAGTCGGAGGGTGTGGTGATAAACCACCAAACTGAATATTATACTATTGTGAGAGTGTAATGAAGACTAAGTTGTTTTAAGGGACCTTAAGAGAATTTGGACTATATGTGAATGTATTTGGAGTAGAAATGGATGAAATAACACCCTTGAATTAATTAATAATAGGTTTACTGTCCGACTACTATTTAGTTATGGTTAGGTGGCCTAAATGTGTTGATTCTCTACTAATACTAGTTTTACTACATTCTTTATTGCAGATATTTAATTCAACGGATACGAGATTAATTTAGGGATCGTAGTTAAACAACTAGGTATGTAAGGCTATTTTATTCCATGTTATTTGGCATGAAATCTTACATTTATAATAAAAGTGAGCTTTCTGATTGCTCTTACAGGTAAAATATAGATAGTGGCAGTGTACCATCTTCAATTTAGCCAATGGTTTTGTTCCCACTCCTTTGTGTGCTTGATTGCTTCAATATGAGTTTATTATTATATCATATTGTTTGTTCTTCTAAGAACTAGTATAGGAATGGTACTTTCGGCAGAAAACTTAGCAAACTCTCCACTTAGTCAAGTGAAGTTTATTGTGCCATTTATTCCTCTAAATAATACATTGATGTTATGTATGCCCCTTATGTCATTTTTACTACCTTAAACAAATATTCATATATCTCTTACTATTGGTCCATAATACAAAACTCAACAGTTGTATTAACACCAAAAGAACAATCTTAAGGATTAAAGAAATATGTAAGTTAATCTGCCTAATTATGGGTGGTATCCCAGGGATGGAAGGAACACATTGCATGGATCTATCCCGATTTTGTATATTATGGATGGTATCCTAGGAGTGAAAGAAAAGACTTACATGGATCAATTCAAATTTTTGTATTAATATGACTGTATCCCAGGGGTTATAATGCCAGATGTCACAAAAATTATACCTCTTAAAAAGTATAGCACAATCGCTTGTAAAATATAGAACACACAAAGGCTGGGATCGAAACCACATGTAATAGGATGAAAATTAGCTAGAAGATTGTTGATATAGCTGGAAAGTGCAAAAAAGTAAATGGGGTTTCCTTTGTAAGAACAACAGTAATAGTAACTATGCTGACAATTAGGGTTGTTATCCTATGAGACAATTACTTAATTTTGTTTCCCCTGAATTCTTAACTTTACAGACTTATCCTCCTCATCAAACTATCTTGGTACCTTGCATTCAAAATTTAACATGTTATTTATCCCCTAATCATCTCTCGACCTGGATTTAGGTGAATTTAACTCATCTCCTTTTGATCTCAAAGTGTAACATTACTAACACTTTTCCTGGATCCTAAATTAACTATCCCCTCTTGATCTCAAGTTAATTAGATGAAGAAAGATAGCTTTAAATTACTATTGTGATCTTCTTTATCTAAATCAACCTCTGTCATGAGTTAGTATCAGATACATGAAGGTTCCTAACATTTGCAACTGTTAAGAAAGCAATCAAAGGGAAGAAAACCACAATACATATAAGAACACCGAAGAATGACTTTGAACTTCCTCTTCTTTGTTAATCCATTAGGGTTCCCACAACCCTAGTTATGGGTTTAGCTTCTCATGATCATAAGAACACACATATAATTCATGATTGAAAGCATATGAATCATCTCACAAACAATTATGAATGAAAACCAAAAAATTAACTTTATATCAAACCCTAAAAACCAAAAACAAGAATTCCAATATCAAAAGTGTATCTCAGAACTCAAAAATTGTAATAAGTGTATAAAGTACATAAACTAATAATGAAACATCTCATGGGTATTTATATATACATCAAAAATTCTAAAAAACCTATCAAAAAAGTAGAAAAATAGAGTTGGTACCAACCAACGATCCCACTTATGGATCGTAGTAGTACCTATGGTCCGTAGGTAGGTTCATAGAAATTAGAAAATCCTTTAAGACTTCAGAACCCTACCTATGAGGGGTAGGTTTACCTTTATAAGAATCATAAAACTTTTTCAGCTTGCAAAACTTTGGGCTCCGCCCACGGATCCAACCTACGGGCCCGTAAGTACTACCTATGGCTTGTAGTTAGGGCTCGTAGGTAGACTTTTTTCTTATTTTCATCATTTTTGCTTCTTCTATGATCCGAAATCTATTTTCATACAAAACCAACATGAAAATATATGATACCTAATAAAAATACCTAAGTACTTGCATAATTTCATCAAAACCATGGCTCATCAATAGCCTCAACTTAGAATATTTGCATGTCCTTAGGAAACTAACACAGAACATAAAAACATGATTCATAACTAAAATAAACCTATGGAACCTACGATTGTTAACTCAAATGAGCTCAAATTACTTACCCCCTCTAATTTTCAATTTATTAAATACCACTGCGTGTGTAATACCCTGAATTAGTATTATCTCAGTTTAGCTTATAGTGCATGCATAAGAGGCTTAAAACCTAAAAAATTAGCTAAGTATTGGGGACTTGGTTTAATTTTTTTAAAGTGACCTTCCTAACACCAATACAAAAGTTATTGATTTAATTCATTTTAGGGTTGTAAGGAGCATGTCTCAGGGAAGTTTTGAATTTTTTGGATGAGGTTTGGGCCATGTTTGGATTGCAATTCAAGCAGCTCAATGCAATTGCACCGCGTCATGGTGGAATAGCGATCACATCACTAGCACGTCGCGGTGTTGTCCTAATCGTGTCCCAGTTATAAATTTAAATTATAGAAGGACAATCTTGTCTTTTCCCATCAACCATTCTATATTAACACGAGATTTGGCTTCAGTTAAGGCATATATTATGCACAAAATCCCCAATTTTACTCTTAAATAAACCTTTTCCATAGTTCAATAAATTAAACTCCTTTCTTTCAAGAAAAACAATAAAACGCGTTCCCTAATTCAAGAATCTCTAAGGAAGCATAAGGAATTGTGTTTCTTTTTAAGGATTTAAGATTTTAAGGTATGTTAGATGTGTTCATTCATGCTTCCTTATACCCATGGAGTCCAAGAACCCATTTTCAAGATTAAAGTTATGATTTTTACTTGTTATTGTGAGTTCTCTTCATGAAGCTATTATGATCTTGGATTTCAAATTATGTTAATCATGTGATTTCATTAGAATTAGCCTTCACATGTTTGCATGGTACTTTTTTCGCTAGTTAAATCTTAATATATGATTTTAGTATTACAGTTATTCTATTATTACTTGTTTAAACTATTCTCATACTTAAGCCCATGAAATTTCAACTTTTTGATGAAATGCCTAAATGATTTGGGTTTTTGAACAAGGTCTACTTATTCTATTTTTGAAGCTCCAGTATGCTCCTATTATTATTATTATTATTATTGAATCTTGGGGGTATGAATTCCCAAAATATAGTTTTTTACCTAGTTTTTTTATTATCTACAAAATGATTTCAGTTATACCATGATAAATATCATCAGTCAGTAATGTGGTCAATTATGAGTCTAATTAAGCTCAATTCAGTCTAGTAATTAGTGTCTTTCAGTTGGGACTAAAGACTTAGTACCGAGTGAATATAGGGATGGCTTATCCCCCGTTATTAGGCATGATGCACTTGTCTCCCCCATCAGTAGGAATGAAACATTAGTAATAGTCCTTAGGTTCTAGACCTATGAAGCCACCATGACTTTGAGGGGTCCTCTGTCAGTTAGGCATGACATCCTCATCCTTCACGATATCAGATTAGTCAATCCACACATCCAATGTTAGTACCCATGGCATGATACTGACACCCTTCCAACTGGGGTTACAGGTTGGACCCTAATATTAGATTAGGGTATGTTGGTTATAGCTAGCTCCTACAGTCTTAGTCTAGTCTCTGTTCGAAATTCAGTTAAGGTTTGCTTGACCATAGAATAAAATTATCAGTTATTCAATCAGATTTTAGTATTTTAGTTTACGGACTGCCGTTTATTAAAGAGCCACCCACTGTGGAGCTGAAAGAGTTGCCTGACCATTTGAGGTATGACTTCCTAGGCAGTAGGAATACATTACCTGTCATTATTACGGCTGACTTAGGTGAAAAATAGGTAGAATCCCTCATTTTTATTCTTAAGAGATATAAGAGGTCTATTGGTTAGATGATTGTAGAAATTATCAACATTTATTTTGGTATATGCATACATAAAATCCAGCTAGAGGAGGATTATGTCCCGACTATTGAGCATCAACACCGTCTTAACCCACCTATGCAAGAGGTGGTGAAGAAAGAAATTATTAAGTAGCTAGATGCAGGAGTGGTGTAACCCATCTCAGATAGTAAGTGGGTAAGTCGTGTTAGTGTGTGCCTAATAAAGGGGGCATGACAGTTGTGGCTAACGAGAAGAATAAGTTGATTCCACTCAATCTAGTTACTAGATGGAGGGTGTGTATGGATTACCAAAAACACAACTCATGGACATTGCAGGATCACTTTCCAATGTATTTTATATATCAGATGCTTGATCAGCTAGCGAGAAGAGGTTGGTACTATTTCTTAGATAGGTATTCTGGTTACAACCAAATTTCTATTGCTTCAGAAGTTAAGGAGAAGATGACATTCACATGCCCATATGGTACATTTTCTTTCTAGAGGATGCCTTTCGGATTGTGTAATGCACCTACCACTTTTTAGGCTGTGCATGATGTCAATATTTTTTTATATGATCAAAGACACCTTAGAGGTGTTTATGGATGATTTCTCGATTGTCGGTGATTCTTTTGAGTTCTACTTGGTAAATCTGAGTAGGGCCTTGCAGCGGTGTGAGAAGTTCAAGCTTGTGCTTAATTAGGAGAAATGCCACTTCATAGTGAAGGAGGGCATTGTTCTCGGACACAAAATTTAAGTAGAGGGGATTGAAGTTGATCGAGCTAAAGTTGAGGTTATAGAGAAACTTTTACCTCCAATTTCAGTAAAGGGAATGCAATGTTTCCTTGGTCATGCTGGCTTCTATAGGAGGTTTATAAAGGACTTCTCAAAGATTGCAAACCCCCTTTGCAAACTTTAGAGAAGGAAGTCAAATTCTCCTTTGATGATGTTTGCTTGAAGGAATTTGATTGCCTTAAAGAGAAGCTTATTGATACTCCTATAATTATTCCACCGGATTGGTCAAAACCATTTAAGATAATATGTGATGCAAATGGTGTTACCCTTAGAGCTGTGCTGGGACAAAAGCACGACAAATTGTTTCATCTAATGTATTATGCTAGCAAAGCACTAAATGAAGCTCAAAAGAACTACACCATCACAGAATAGGAACTTCTTGCAGTTGTCTATGCCTTTGAAAAGTTTTGGGCATATTTTCTAGAACCAAGGTGGTGGTCCACACTAACCACATAGCCTTGAGATATTTGATGGAGAAAAAGGATACAAACCAAGGTTGATTATATGGGTGCTGCTATATCAAGAGTTTGACTTTGAAGTCACATGTTGAAAGGGTTGCAAAATCAAGTTGCGGACCACCTGTCTAGGATTGAAGGGGAGCAAGCAGTAGAGATGAATTTGAAATAAAGGATACATTTCCTGATGAGGAAATCTTGGCTGCTGTTATGGAGAAAATACCTTGGTATGCTAATTTTGCAAATTATATAGTGAGCGAGGTGATCCCAGAGAATCTTTCCTTTCATTAAAGGAAAATATTTCTCAATGATGTGAACCATTAATTCTGGGATGAGTCGTATCTTTTTTGGTGATGTATGGATGGTATTATTAGATGGTGCATCCCAGAAGTAGATATGTTGAGTATACTGGAAGCGAGTCATGATTCACCATTTGGAGGTCACCATGCAGGTGATCGGGCTGCAAGGAAAGTGCTTCAGAGTGGCTACGATTGGCCCTCCTTATTCATAGATGCCTATGAGTTCATGAAGAGGTATGACCAATGTCAAAGGCAAGGGTTCATCTCAAAGCACCATGAGAGGCCAGTGTCTAAGATGCTGGAGGTAGAATTATTTAATGTCTGGGGCATTGATTTCATGGGGCCCTTCGTGAGCTCATTTGGGATGAAGTACATATTAGTGGCCATTGACTACATGTTAAAATGGGTTGAGGCAGTGGCTCTGGCAGATAATAAAGGGAAAAGAGTTGTATTCTTGAGGAAAAACATCTTTTGTCACTTTGGGGTACCAGGTACTATCATTAGCGATGGAGGATCGTACTTTTGCAACAATATGTTCAGAGCGTCCTTGGCAAAATATAGAGTTAAGTAGCATAAAGTGGCTACACCATACCACTCGCAAACCAGTTGGCAGGTAAAAATCTCTAATCGGGAAATTAAAGCAATCCTTGTAAAGACTGTGAATGCTAGTAGGAAGGATTGGTTTAGGAAGTTGGATGATGCCTTATGGTCGTATCGAACAACTTTCAAGGCACTTATTGGCATGTCACCGTATCAGTTAGTTTATGGCAAGGCATGTCATTTGCTGATTGAGCTAGAGCATAAAGCGTTGTGGGAACTGAAGCAGCTTAACTTGGATTGGAATGAGGCAGCGAATATGAGACTAGGGCAGATGAATGAAATGGACGAGTTTCATCTTGGAGCTTATGAACGGGCTGATCTATACAAGGAAAGAATGAATAAGTACCACGACCACAGGATTGAAAAACGGGATTTCCAAAAGGGTGACTTGGTGCTTCTGTTCAACTCCAGACTCAAACTGTTTCTAGGTAAGGTCAAATCTAAATGGTCTGGCCCATTTAAAGTGAGTCAATTCTACTCATCTGGAGTAGTGAAACTTGAAAATGAAGACATAAGTGTCATCAAGGTAAATGGGCAACGTGTTAAATTGTATATCGGTCCAATAGACTCGATAAGGAGTATTGATACTGCCTATCTCGATGAAGTTTAAGTAATTGAGATATTTGAGTCGTGTCGCGACTACAAATCAGGCTCTAGTAGGAGGCAACCCATGGTGTGTTATTGTAAAGTATTAGTTAAATTATTTTTTTTGTTTTTAATGTGCTTATGTAGTGTCCAGGATCAAAAGTGCAGCAAAAAGGAGAGATAGAGTTTGAAAAAAGGTGAAAATCAGAGCTACTAGAGCAAAAGTGACAGTTGATTTGGTTGACCACCAGAGTCATCTGACAGACCACCATTCCTACCATTATAAAAATGCTGAAAAGTTCATTCACTGGGTAAAGTTGATAGTCAAAATGGTGAACCGTCGTAAATTTGGTGGACCACCAAATCAACCATCAAAACTCAAGTTGGTGGCCTAAGTTCTGGTAAGGGACGATGGTCAAAGTGGTGGGCCATCACCAAATTGATGGACCACCAAATTGACCATCGCTGTTAAGCTAAAGTGCCCATGTTCTAGTAAGAAGCGACAACCTAATTGATGGTCCGTCACATGTCCGAAGGATCGTCGCTGAAGCTGTTGAAGTTACCCTAATACTGGGTCGGGTCGGGTTAATTTAGAAGCCTATTTAAAGGACCCGTACTTGACCCAAAAGATTTTAAAGAAGTAAAATAAAGTTGTTACAACATTTGTAACCTCTGTCAATTCTTGAACTGCTTAACTCTCCTTGGATTCAATGTATATAAATGTAGTTACTCCATCTAGGACTCCTCATCTCCTTTCTTTTACCTTTATTTAAAGAAACCCTCTATGCTTGTTCTCTTCACCACAAACAAGTTGGAATCCAAATTAAAGAAGTTCTAAGTTGGCCTTGCTCTCTAAAAGTTCAAGTTAGTTCACTGCAAACTCAAGGTATGAGTGTGACCTTATTCTTCTTTTCTTGAATTGTAATAACTTGAATGGCTGATTTGTCGTTAAAATTCTATCTTGTTATTTTCTTTTAATTTGTTAGGTATAAGCACGTTGAGTGAAGTCTTAGTATCTCATACGTGTAAAAGTGAGAAATTGTGTGCATAAACGTGAATCGGGTGTTAATTATTGCTTAAAAAGTTAAGGTTTATACTAAATGAATGACAAAATGTCGAATCAAAAATTGAAGCTGAAGAAGGAGGTGTAACGGTCGAAGTGGTGGACCATCACTTTTGCAACAGAACAACAAATTAACCATCGTAATGACTCCAGCTGAGACACCCACTGGATAAGATGCGATGGCCCAAGTGGTGGACCATCGTTGTCTCAGCGGACCACCAAATAGACCATCGCAATACCCTGAAATTCTAGGTCTTCTGCATAAGACTTGACGGACCACCTGATGGACCACCAATTACCTGATGGACCACCAGTGTGGCCGTCAACTCAAAATTTTCACTATTTTGTCCTATTTTGTGCTGTGAACTGATTTCTTACTTCTTCTCCAGGCGTTATGGCACCTAAACTTCCACTAAATAGAGGAGGAAGATCTCAAATGGGTAGAGGTGAACCAGCACCCGGTTACAACACCAAGCAACATAAAAGGGAAACTCTTTGTCTCTCCCATTCTGAAGAAGAGAGCGATATCAGTACAAGTAGTACAAGATAGAGCCCAGATGAGGCAACGGTTTCTACAAATCAACCTAAGCCTAGGATTTTAATGTAATTAAATTTAAGTATCCTCAGGTTTTAGAAGCGATTAGATGGCAGATAGATGGAGCAAGAGAGAAGTTCTATAACGAATTGACACCTACAACAAGAGGGATAAAAAGGCCATTCGCGGAGGAACATCAGATTGTGACAATGTAGCTTCATGAATACCCTAAGTTGAAATGCCAGGAGCGTACCAACCGAATTAGATAAGTGAGTTCTTTGCCAAATATCTTATGTTAATAGAAAAGGACCTTCCAAAGGGGACATTAGTTGCCTATTTTCCAAATAGGGAGTCTATTCCTATTCGAGCAGTGACTATTGATATTTCATCATGAACAATCAATAGGATGGTGTTCGGGCCAGAATATAAGGCTCCACTTGCTATACCGGATCTTGATTTTAGATTAAGGACTGTATCTACTCAGAGGCCTTGGGTGGCTCTGTTATTGACATGGAAAACCCTCTTGGTTGAAAAACCCACAGGAGCGTATTACAAAGTATTCCATTAGCTTCAAGGCTAAGTTCTGCTAGGCAGTTGTTTGCTTAAGGTGAATGCTAATAAAAGGTAACAAAAATTTGGATAAGCATAGAGTTGTATTGCTTGCAAGCTTGGTTGCTGCTGGTTGACTTCAGCCAGATTATTGTGGATGAGATGTTTGTAAGAGCACATAAGACAAAGCACATTGCCATTCCCCTTCTTAATCACTGATTTATGCAAACAGGCAAGTGTGCCTCTAATTCCTAGAGTTGACAGTGAAATTACAGCTATACATAAATAGGACATTGAGAACTCGAAAGAAGACTTAAAGTTTGAGATGTATGTTAGTAAGCCCCTGCTTACCAGACTCAATCTGCACCAACTCCCAATGCTATAAAAATAACTGTAGGTATGCCTCTGCCCATCACCATTTATGTTCCACCCGAGTATGTGCCTCCAAATACATCTGCAAGGTGAGGTTCTACACAATCTATGGGTGGAGTAGATTTTACTGAATACAGGTTCCCGCTGGAAAATTTTGCTAAATCAGTGAAACACAAAAGAGGTTTAGAGAAGCTGGATAAGTGGGTTGCAGACTTAAAGCCCATTGATGATGAAATTATAGCTAAGGCCGTTCATCCATTTCAAACTATTCAAGCTAGGATGGACAACATGGAGCATCGCATTAACCAAAGGCTAGACGCGCTGCCTCTCCCTGATCTTGCAAAACTCATGGCCAAATTCGAGCAAGTGAAGGCTGTTATAGCAGAGTTGAAGGGAAGGTAGCCACAACAGCTTAGGTTTGACCCATCTTTTTTGGTGAGCAATGACGATGAAGGTATAATGGACCTAAAGGGAAGGCTCGTAAAGATAAAGAAAAGTAGCAGATAGATGAGAAAGCTGCAATGAAAGAAGAAAAGAAGAGAAAGAGAGCAGCAATGACACCAGAGCAACAAGAACAACATAATATGAAGAGAGCTCAAAAAAGTCAAGGAAAGATAAAGAAAAAAGAAAGAAGAGAGAAGAAGATGATGCAACAGGAGTGTCCATGAGTGCTGCCCCAGTAAGAGGGAAAAGTTCTACATCGGTTGGAGAGATGATTCTTCCAACCCAAGAGGGTGAGGCTTTGAGTGCCCCTACCACCATAGGACCTAACATTGCACAAGGTGAGGACGCAAAAGCCTCACCACACTTCACAGACGCCTCAGATAAATAAAAGGCATTACAAGTATACCCATTCCTTTGTACTTAAATTTTATGCTTTGAGGACAATGCATGTATTTTTCTGTGGGGGTGGGGCACTTGTACCATGGTCGGGTTGTGTTGTCGACATTCTGGACCCCTACCATGTGCTATCTAAAATAAGCAGCATGTTTAGGTTTAACTTCATATTTGCATTCTTCTTGTTTTTAAGTCTTCCTATGTAGCTAAGATTGGTCTATGAAATTAAAGTGTTGTTAGTGTTAGTATATTGTTGTGAATATGGATGATAATTGATTTTGGCATCTAACTATGACTGTTTCCATTTAACTATTTACTTTTGTCTCCTAGAATATGTGACCTACTATTAGTGAATCCATAATTGGCATTAACCTGTAAATACACATGATATGTGATGCAAAAATCTTAAAACAGTAGAATGGGTGTGACTTAGTTGCTACTGTGTGTTCGAGTATTTGTATTAGTTCTTACAAAGTATAGTTCCTAGAACTTGCCTGGTTAAATTGATGTTGTTCTGTAGTTGATGGGGTAAGAAGTGATGGCAGGCCACCTTGTGCTATTAGTCCATTTAGCCAAAATAATTGACCCTACCAAAAATAAGTTTCCATTTTTGAACCCTTCGTTGAGCCTTTGTTAATTTTTCTTCATCACCAAACATTCTAGTTAACTCTTTTTCAGCCGTTGACGCTTAGCTCTAGCAGGGCCTAGTAATGGGAAATGTATATCTAAACTTAGGCAAAACACCTAAGTTGAGGGTGGTTGTTGTAGGATGTTAATTGCCTAATAGAAAAAGTTGGTCTAGAATTTGAATTAGAGCATTTGGCCCTGGTCTAGTTAAGACAATGTGCACTTTGACTTATGGCATTATCCTAAATTGAGGGTGTCTGATGCTTATATAAAAAAAAGGTCAATTGTGGTAAGGCATGAATGAATGAGAAAAGGGCAAGTGAGCTAGCAAAGAAATAGCCTTGGTAAGAAGATTGTTGTGTAGGCAAAGAGAGTTAAAGCATACTTTTTAGTCACTTTTGCCTAAAATTTCGTCCTAACCTAGCCTGATACCTTAGAACTAGCCTAGAAAAGACCTTTTTGATTTTGGAACTCAGCTATAAGGGGGCATTATATGATAAGGGCAAGCTAATGGATGCATGTGCTATGTTTGGAACTTCTTTGATGAGTGAGAGGGTTGTGATTTGTATCCACAAAAGATATTGAGTGGTGGATCTCCTTGACTGTGAGGGAAACTTGATTAATACTTAATTTGGCTGATCTCTTTAGACACTTGTATCCATGTTATGTAGATGAATTGAATTTGAAATAATTCTGGTTGTAGACTCTAACATGTTAAACCATATGATTTAGATGACAAGTGAATTGTTTTGTGATAATATGTTCAGTGGTAAATGCCCGTCATTGTATTGTTCATATTAGCAATCTGATGCTGAGTTGCTTAAGGACAAGCAATGATCTTAAGTTGAGAGTGTTGATGTTCCGGCTTTTGACGAAACAATTTTCATCTTTTTCTTTGGAAAATTGTATGTTTCCAAGCAACCAAATTTGTATTTAATGCTGGTTTTTAATGTTTTAAGGTAAGAAGCTAACTAAAGGAAAAGACTCAGAAAATTTGCAGAAAAATAATTCTGACGGTCAAAATGGTAGACCGTTAGTTTTGCGATGGACCACCAACTCAACTGTCAGATCAAGGCAGAACCCATGAACTCTAAAGACCCAGCGACGGCCCATGTAGTGGACCATTATTCCTACGACGGACCACCACTTTAGCCGTCAGAAATAAATAGAACCAGGCATTTTGGAAGGCTCAGCAATGGGAAACTTAGTAGACCGTTGATCTTTTGACGGACCACCACTCCAGCCGTTAGGATTATCCAGAACCTGACTCTCCAGCACCACCAGCGACGGTTAAGAATGTGGACTGTCAGTTTAGTGACGGATCACCACATGAGCCGTCGGTCTTAACCAGAAAGTGACCATCCAAGATTAGCTATGACAGACCAAATGGTGGACCATCAGTCTTGCAATAGACCACCACTTTGACCATCACTTTGGACGTGGATTTTATATTATTTGAATTTTAAATTCTTTTTATGGGAGAACATATAAATACCCATTTTTAGGTTTTACAAGGGGGCTTTTCCCATATTTTATAAATTATTATGATTTCCAAGAGTTGAAACATATTGATACATAGTTTTACTTTGAGATTCAATTCTAGAATTGGGGGATCAAGATCTGATTATTATAGTTTCTATTGAGGATTGAGGAATAACAATAGTGACTTTTGTAAGTAAATTTTGAATAGATTCATGAATAACACAATGTCTTCTTCTCTTTCTATCGTGGTAATGTGTGGCTAAGCTTCCATAACTAGGGTTATGGGAGCCTTAATGTGAATAGCTAAATTGGGGTTCTGAATCTAGTAGGATCCCATGTACAATTGATGTTGCATAAACCCTACTTCATTTTAATGACTTTTCTTGGTTGCAAACTTGAAAAGTGAGCCAAGAACACCACTTGTTCAAATAGAAAAGTGCTTGTTGGGAAAAGAAAGGGTTTACACAAATCTAAAGACTTTAATCTTTTGATAGAGGGTAGATGCCTTAACCGGATTGATCCATGTGAGAATGTAATTGAATAAATAGTTTGTTCCTTAAGTTTGAAAGAATTAAGGGATAAATTACTTATTTTGGGTTTAGAAACTAATGGGTAAATCATAGAATTCAATTTATCTTGCAATTGAAATTGTTCATTGGGAATCCAAAATAGTTCACAACCCTAGCTGCTTAAGTATCTTGGTGAGAAGCATTTAAACACAATTGATAAGTCACAACCCCTATCTATTTTAGAGCCTTCGATCAACAGTCTAATAACAACCACAACACTTAGTGAGCATAATATTCACCCAACCCAGTTGGGTTCTATATTTGACAGCGACCGCTTACTCTCTCGTAAGAGAGATGTAATTTAGGTGTATCACTATCCACCTCCCAAATCTTTAGCGTATGATAACCCGATAAAAGATCAATCTTGGGGAAACATCTAGCACCCTGAAGCTGGTCAAACAAATCATCAATACTATGAAAAGGATACTTATTCTTTAGTGTATCCTTTTTTCACTGATAATAATCTATGCACATTCGAAGGGAACCATCCTATTTGCCCACGAACAAAATAGTAGAACCCCACAGAGATACACAAGGAAGTATAAAACACTTGTCAAGGTGGACTCTCAACTGCTTCTTAAGCTCCCTCAACTCTGCTAGAGCTATTCTGTGAGGAGGGATGAAAATAAGACGAGTGTCCAGAATGAGGTCAGTCCCAAAATCAAACTCCCTAGGAGGGATACTAGGAAAATCATAAGAAAAAAACTCAGGGAAATCATTTACTACAAGAACAAATTATCAGGAAGGACCCTCCGAGTTAGAATCTTTAAATTGGACCAAATGGTAAAGACATCCCTTTGAATTCAATTTTCGGGCTCTAAGATATGATATTAATCATCCCATAGGTACAGAGAACCCCCTTCCCACTCAATGAATGGCTTATTAGGGAATTTAAACATGAACATACTGGTTCAACAATCTAAAGAGGCATAGCATGAGCGCAACCTATCCATCCCTAATATGACATCAAAATTAACCATGCCTAATCTACCAGATCTATCAAAGCATCTCTATCACCAACAGACACCATACAACCCTATAAGCTCTTCTAGAAACCACAGAGTCACCTACCTGGGTAGAAAAAAAAAAGAGATCAGGGATACACTGAGGACCAAAACAAAAATGTAAAGCCACAAATGGGGTCACATTAGAAAGAGTAGACTCGTATCAAGCAAGTAATACATATCATGAGAAAAGAGTCATAACATATTAATGACAACATCAATAGATGCCTCAGAGTATTGGTGGGTAGCAAGAGCATGCAAGCAATTTCGTGCAACACCAGTTCTAGATGTAGAAGCAACACTCTTTGTTACAGAAGCTGAAGAAGTCACAACAGGAATCTTATTTGCCTCTGAAACAACCTTAGAAGGACAATCCATTTCCAAGTGACCAATCTAACAACACTTTTAACACATACTCCTTCCCTCTTCACAAAACCCATGGTGCGCCTTTCCCCAGAATCTACAAGGAGGATATGATGGAGTGGGTTGAGCCCCACCAGCCTAATATTGGGCACCTTGTACCCTAAACTCACTATCTTGCTGAGAATGATGATCACCCAACAAGTTTAGGTAGGGAGAACTAGCCGTAGAGTAGGAGCTAGAACTCTCCCACTTTTTTGTAGACCACTTTTCTCTATCTCTACCACTTTGCTTCTGACCTCTACTCTAATAAAAAAATCTACACTTCTTACTCTGCCTGTCCCCTATTTCTTCCTAATTCTTCTTCTTTTGCTAAACCTGTTACATATACATAACCAATCTGGAGATATCTATATCCTTGTTTAACAAAGCAACCTTACTCTCTATATCAAATCATGGAACAACCTAGAAGCAAATCTTATTCTAGCTCTCATGCTAGACAACGAATCGGGAGAATATTAGGATAAATGATGGAATTTCAAAGTATACTCCTTGACCATCATCCTACCTTGCTTTAGATTAACAAACTCTTCTATTTTTGCCTCCCACAACTCTTGAGGAATGAACCGGTATAGAAAAGCACTACAGAAATTATATAATGTGGATTCGGCATTTTTTCCCCTCGACTATTCCTATTCATCATTCCTTTGGTATGTTGCATTCTTCAGTTTATAGGCAGGGAATTCTACACCCTCCACATTAGTAGCATACATAACTCAAAAATATCATCCATCTAATCTAAAAAACCTCGAGGATCTTTCTCAACTTTGAAACCAGTAAACACTAAAGGACTCAACCGCAAAAACTATCCAGCCATTTTGGCCTCAGAAAATAAAGTAACAAAAGCTACACGCTCAGACTAAGAAGTTACCAATTGAACCAGGATATGAGAAGATTGACAAAATTCAGCATTTAACACACCATCTTGAGGAGCCCGTGGAGGACTAGAAGGAACTGGTGGAACTCAAGGAGGGAAATCAGGAACTAGACTCCTAGACCGGGTCTATACCCCATAAGCAGGACATGTCCTATCACAATTATCCTCAAGTAAGACAGAGGAGTTTCCATGAACTTCAGATCACTTGGGAGGCATGATCGAAAAAGTGAACAAACAAGAATTAAAGGTGATTCAAGACCATAGACTTTATAGCTTGAACCAAAACAACAAGTAAGGGAAACATTCCTAAATGTATCCTAGCCTCTCGCTTATAAGTGTGGCATGCTACAAAACCATAAAAGAGACACTACTTTACACGGCTTTGTTGGACACCAAATGACACAAAGCCAAGGCTCTGATACAATCTCTATAATGACCTAAACCAAGGCCTGACCATGACGGTTATGTCAAGTCCCACGTGGACCGAAGATCACCCCTCCACCCAGCCAACCAAAGGCACCACACCCAAAGGTTAGATGACTTCAGAACATATAACAAGATAGCGTAAAAGAGGCTTAGAATTTTTAAATATATATCAATAGCCAACCACAGACGATCGGTCAAATGACTGACTGACGCCGCCCAATAGCCACAGTAGTCAAAACAACGCTTTCTAAACTATGTTCCAAAATTGAATATCTATAGAGTGTCAGGACATGCCCTAGAGAAAAGGAAAATGTAGTATCCAATAGTCTATAAAAATGAACTATAATCCTAAAATAGAGTTATCTAAAGCGTGGAAGCTCACTACTTTAAGTCGATTCTTGATCAATCCTCAATCATTGAGTAGGAGAAGTAGAAGTATAGCCAATTCCTATATCTCATGAGATATAATATCTAAAGATGGTTAGAGGGGTGAACGCTAGCATGAAACTCGGGAATAAGGATATCATCATAATGACATAATCGACAATTTAACGTCATTCAAAAATGAATGAACATAATCAAATATATATATATATATATATATATATACATGTATAATATTTTGGGATAGGGAATAAGGCTTAACATACTTTTCAAAACTTTTAGCCTGGATTGTGTAGCTCAATCATAGTATAATAGTACCCTCGGGCTATATCAGCCCCATCTCTCACCTCTTAGTTGGGACACAGTACATGTAACCGCATGAACCAAAGAATAATCCCATATATATAAACACGGGGGATATGATCCTCCCAACCTATACCAAGGTGACGTAAGCTTCTAATCATAAATAATTTAGGGGGAACCCAAACCTCCCTGATCATAAATAAATAATAAGGGAGATTCAAACCTCCCTGGTCACTTTGACCCCCGCATCGACAAATGCGGTATCCAGTATCGACCAATCGAACCTCCACTTTCACAAATCAGTTATGCAAACCTTATTAGAGCCCCATTAAACCAAGTACTACACATTCCCCTTTATTTAACCATATTTTGCATTAAGTCATACATTTTTGGTATCGTCATACATAACACTTTCAAGGTAACAACAACCTGCCCAAAACACTTCCCATTATCTTGGAGAAAACAACTCACTTTGTTCATTAATACAAAGAGATACCGACTCCCTTTGTCCATCAAATCATACCATTGTATTTATAATAACTCTTTATATCATACGATATTTCAAGACTAATTCCATTATACAAATTCCTACAATTCTCATAATTAAAACCATCTTCACATTATGGGGTTAGGGACATAACCACTTCGAAAGTCCCAAGTTTGGGAAAATCACAATTTGCTAGTTCACTCAACATACCCATGCACCCACAAGTTCAAAACCATGATTAAAGCATGAAAAACATATATAAACCATGAGAAACATTGTCCAAATCAGAAAAATTCAAAACCCCTACCTTTGTTTAAAAAGAAACATAAACATCGCATGGGTTATTCTTTAAAACAAATGCTCTTAATAAATTAACAATGAGGGAAGAGTAACATGCCTTAAAAACCCTAAGTGTTCTTGACCTTGAGGAATTTGAGAGTATTAAGATGTTATTTTGATTGTTTTTGAGTGATAAATATACCCTAAAGAAGTTATAAGTCATGGGTTTCAAGTTGGGTAAGAGAGGAAATGTCTAGAATTACCTTAATTTAAAAGCTGAAAAAGTGTTGCCTTTGACTACGAGTCAACCATCTACTAATTACCACACGTTACGACTCATCACTGTCACCCGTAATGAAGACAGTGACTAGGACACCATACACTATCATCGTTACAACTCATCCAACCCAAGTGTAATGAGACCCTATGACTCATAGTGTTGATAGTAATCAACATAGAAGCCAAATTAGGGTATACACTGGATATCCTACAATTAAATCTAATGACTCATAACATCCTTATGGCTCTGAGTGATCCACTCATACTCAGAATAGAATCAAGCCATCAACTTACTAATTTGGTTATGACTCGTACCAATGACTCATCAAGACAACTTACGACTCATAGGGTCCAATCGTAACCAGGCAAGTGAGCTTAAAGCTTGAGTAATTTTAACGGGCCAAATTTTGGGGTGTTTCAATTCTCCCCTCTAAGGCCATTCATCCTCGAATAATGGGTCAAGGAAATTACTAGCATGATTGGACTCCATATACCTATACTCCTACCTTAACAATGTTAGAAAACAAAGATGCAAAGGAAATCACTCTTTCCATCAACAAAGTCTTAAAAAAGTTGTTAAGGAAAACACATACCTTAGCCAAAAATTTTCGGAGCGGAGAAAAAGAATGGATACTCAGACTTCATGTCCTTTTCTACTTCCCAAGTAGCATTTCAACCTTGTGGTTCCTCTATAGAATCTTTACCGAAGATACGTCCTTTGTCTCAATCAACGAACTTGCTAATAAAAAATTTCAACTAGGACTTCCTCATACTGTAAGAAATCCAAAATAGCCACCTCCGCAGAAGGAAAAATCATCGAAGGATCTCCTACTCACTTCCTCAACATACAAATATGAAACACCAGATGAATGAAGCTCAATCTAGGAGGTAACTCCAACTTATATGCGATACTACCGACCCTTTTTAAGACCAAGTATGGACTGACATACCAGGGACTGAGCTTTCTGTTCTTCCTAAATCAAATTACTCCCTTCATGGGAGATACCTTTAAGAACACCTGATGGCCAATACTGAACTCCAATACCCTTCTATCCCAAATCACTTTCACCTTCTCCATCACTTTATGAACCAAATTTGGGCCAAATATCTCAGCCTCACCAACTTTTAAAACCACCCAATAGGAGATTTACAACATCTACCATACAATGCCTCAAATGGAGCCATCCCCATACTAGAGTGGTAGATATTATTATACACAAACTCTTTATAAGGAAAATGATCAACCTAACTTCAACCATCGTGAATCACTTAAGCTTGAACCATCTTTCAATGTCTAAATAGTCCTTTTTGCTTACCTATCTGACTACGGGTGTAAAACAGTACTAAGTCTCACCTTAGTCCTCAAAACTCTATGAAATGAATACCAAAAGTGCTACGAGAATTGAGTACCACTATCTGACATGATGGAAACATCTACCCCATGCAACTTCAACATCTCCAGAAGGAAGAACTTTGCATAATCCTCTACCAAATAATTAGTCCTCAATGGCATAAAGTGAGCGGACTTAGTCATCATATCCATAATGACCATAATCAAATTAAACTAATTTTGAGACTGAGAAAGGCAAGTAACAAAATCCATAATCATTATTTTCTATTTCCATTCAGGAAATTCAGTCTCTTGAGTCAACCCTCCAAGCCTTAAGTGCTCAACCTCTACTTGTTGACACACCATGCATTTAGCAAAAAAATTTGCCACATATCGCTTTATATTTTTTCACCAATAAATCTCCTTAAGATAATAATACTTCTTCATCGTACAGGTATGAATGGTATAACGCAACTCATGAGCCTCAACCAAGATCCTCTCTCATAACCCATCTACATCAACAATATGTAATCTTTCTTAGTACCTCAAGATACCATCACTACAAATCTCAAAAGCCATAACCTTTTGTTTTCCCATATCCTTCTTAATCTTAATTAAGATAGGATCCAGTACCCATGTCTCCTTTGTTTCAACAACAAAGGATGACTTTGCCAGCTCTTGCACAGACACACCACCATTCTCAGAGTCGAAGAGACAAACTCCAAGGTTAACCAAATAGTGAATATCTTTCACCAACTCCTATTTATTATCATCCATATAAGCTAGACTCCCTATAGATAACCTGCTATGAGCATCAACAACAACATTAACTTTACGTGGGTGATAACAGAGACTCATGTGATAGTTTTTCAACAACACTAGCCATTTTTTTTTTGCCTGAGATTTAGCTCCTTCTGGGTGAACACATATTACAGGCTTTTATGATTAGAAAAGATATCTACATGGACTCTATACAAATAGTGACACCAAATCTTCAATGCCAATACCACTTCCAATAACTCCAAGTCATGAGTTGGATAATTCCTCTAATAAACTTTCAACTACCTAGAAGTACAGGCCCTCACCTTATCATGCTGCATCAACAAAAAACCAAGTCATACGAGATGTATCTCAATAAACCATAAATCCATCATTACCTTTAGGCAGATTCAACACTAGAGATGAAGTCAACTTATCTTTCAACTTTCAAAACTAACCTCACAAACGTCAGACTAAAATAACTTCACCTTCTTCTGGGTCAACTTAGTTAGTGAGGAAGCTATAATCAAGAAACTCTCCACAAATCTCCTATAGTAGTATTCTAAACCTAAAAGCTCTGAATATCGATTGTAGTCATAGGCATAGGACACTTTTTAACAAATGCAACTTTCTGTGGATCCACCATGATCCCTTCACTAGAAATGACATGACCCAAAAAAGTAAAAACTTTAAACCAGAATTTTCACTTTGAAAACTTAGCATATAATTGTTAATCTTTCAAACTTTGCAACATGATACAAGGTGATTGCCATGATCCGCATCACTCTTAGAGTACACCAGAATGTTATCTATAAGCACGATGATGAACAAATCAAGAAACTAGTGGAAAACTCTATTCATCAAGTCCATGAATTCCGCTAGGACATTAGAAAAACCAAAAGACATGACTAGGAACTTATAATGACCATACCAGGTTCAGAAGGTAGTCTTAGGGATCTCCACTACCCTAATATTTAGCTGATGATAACCCGACTGAAGATTAATCTTGGAGAAATCTCTAGCACCCTGAAGCTGGTCAAACTAATCATCAATCCTAGGAAGAAGATACTTATTCTTTATCGTAAACTTATTCAACTGGCGGAAATCTATGTATATTCAAATGGAACTATCCTTTTTGCACATGAACAAAATAGGAGAACCTTACAAATATACACTAGTACTGATAAAACCCTTGTCAAAGAGGTCTTTAAATTGCTCCTTAAGCTCAACTCAGCTAGAGCCATTCTATGAGGAGGGATGGAAATAGGATAAGTGTTTGAAATGAGGTCAATCCCTAAATAAAACTCCTTCTCGGGAGGCATACCAAGAAGATTGTCAGTAAAAACCTCAGGGAATTAATTATCTATGGAAACGAATTGTAAAGAAGGACCCTCCAAGTTAGAATCTTTAACCCAAACCAAATGGTATAAACATCCCTTGGAAATTAAATTTCAGGCTCTAAGATATGATATAAATCTTTTCTTAGGCACAAAGAACCCCCTTCCTTCTCAATGACTAGCTCATTAGGGAATTTAAATATGACAATACAGGTTCGACAATTTAAGAAGGTATAGCATGAGGGCAACCAGTCTAACCCCACATCAAAATCAACTATGTCTAACTCTATCATATCTATGAGATTTTGTCTGCCACTAACGGACACCACACAACCCTTGTAAACTCTTATAGATATTATAAAGTCAGACACCTGGGAAGAAATAAAAATAGGATCAGGGATAAACTCGGGACCAAAATAAAAATATACAGCCACAAATAGGGTCAGATAAGAAAGAGTAGACCCAGATCAAGCAAGTAATACACAATATAAAAAAAAGTTGTAACATACCAATAACAATATCAAGAGATGACTTAGAGTACTGGTGAGTAGCAAAAGCATACAAGCAATTCTGGCCAAGCTAGTACCGGAACTAGAAGCAGCACCCTTTGGTGCAGGAGCTGAAGAAGTCGCAATATGAATCTTATTTACCTCTAGAAAAGGACAATCCCTCTGCAAGTGACCAGTCTGACTACACTTTAAACACTTGTTCTTTCCCTTGTCACAAAACCCACAGTCACCTGCCCTCAAAATCTACAAGAAGGTTATGATAGAGCAGACTAAGCCTCGCTACCTGATATTGGGCATCGTATGCCCTAAACCCACTATCATGCTAAGAAAGACAATTAACCAATGGCTTCAGATAAGGAGCACTAGCCATAGAATTGGAGACAAAACTCCCCCACTTCTTGTTAGACCATTTTTTACCATCTATAGAATTGTGCTGCTAACTTTTACTCTGATTAAAAAATCTACTTCTTACTTTACCTCTCCCCTATTTTTGTCTGCTTCTTCTTCTCTTCTTCAACCTATTGCATATACACAATCAATTTGGAGATATCCATATACCTGTTAAACAAGATAGCCTTAATCTCTAGAATGAAATCACGAGACAACCTAGAAGAAAATTTCCTCATTCTAGCTCTCATCTAGGTACTAACTCAGGAGCATATCTAGATAACTGATGGAATTCCAAATCATACTCCTTAACCGTCATCCTACCTTGCTTTAGATTAACAAACTCTTTCTGTTTTGCCTCCGTCAACTCTTTAGAAAAGAAGCATTCCAGAAAAAATACTAGAGAAATCATCCCATAGTGCAGATTTGACATTATCTCCCCTACACTATTCCTATTCTTCATACCATTGGTATGACAAATTCTTCAATTAATAGAAAGCGAATTCTGCACCCTCCACATTAGTAGCATGCATAACTCAAAAGATTATCTCCATCTTATCTATAAAACATTGAGGATCCTCCTCAACTTTAGAACTAGTGAACACAAGAGGACTCAACCTCATAAATTGGCCAACCTTTATGGCCTCCAAAGATGGAGTAATAAAAGCTACATGCTTAGTTTGAGAATTTACCAACTGAGCCAACTTATGAATAGACTAACAAAATTCTGCATTTGACGCATCAGCTTGAGGTGCTGGAGAAGGACTAGAGAGGACTGGTGGAACTCTAGGAGGGAAATCAAAAATTGGACCTCTTGATCGAATTTGTACCCTATAAACAGGGAATATCTCATTAGTATTATGCTTAAGTGGGATAGAGGAGTTTCTTTGAGATGCAGATCATCTGGGAGGCATGATCTAAAAAGCAAACAAATGGGAATTAGAGAAGATTTAAGACCTTAGATCTATAGCTTGAAATAAAACAACAAAAAAGGAAAACATTCCTAAATGTCTCGTAGCCTTTCCCTTATAAGTGTGGCATGCTACACACCCATAAAAGAGACTAATTTAGATGGCTTTGTTGGACACCCAATGACACACAACCTAAGCTCTAATACCCCCTCTGTTAGGACCCAAACAAGGTCATGGACATGATGGGTATCTCAAGACCCATATGGATTAGATTCACCCCCAGCACCTAACTAACCAAACACACCAAACCCCAAGTTTGGATGAATTCCAAACATATTACAAGATAGGGTACAATACACTATGAAATTTTTAAATACATATCCATAACCAAGCACCAACGATTGGCCAAATGATCGAACGACCATGCCCAATAGCCCACAGTAGTCCAAACAAGGCCTTGTAAAGAATGATCAAAAATTGAATATTAATAGTGTCACAACATGCCCCTAATAAGAAAAGTAACATATTCCTTAAATGGAACACTGTAAATCATGAAAGCTCACCCCTTCAAATTGACTCTCAATCAATACACGATCACTGAGTAGGAGAAGTTGAATCAAAGACAATTCCTGCATAGCATGGGGATACAACTTCTAAAGACGGTTAGCGGGGTTAACGCTAACATGTACGCAGGGATAAGGATAACCTTAGGATATTATTAATACTTTAGCATCATTCAAAAACCAATGCATATACATATATACATATATCATATTCTGAGATAGGTAAAAAGGTTAAAATGCTTTTCAAAACTTTTAGCTTATATTGTGTGGCTCAATCATCATATAATAGTACCCACGGGCTCTATGATCTCCAACTCTCACCCCGTAGTCAGGCCCAGTTCTTGTATCTACACGAACCAACACATGGGGGCCTCGAACCTCCCAACATATACCAAGGTAACTTAAGCATATAATCACATAATGATTTACGAGGGACTCAAACCTCCCTAATCTTGAATTAATAATAAGGAGGTCTCAAATCTCCCTGGTCACTTTGACCCCCACGTCGGTAAATGCAGTTTCCAGCATCGATCACCCAGACCTCCACTTTTACGACTCAGCTATACACACTACGATAAAAAACTTTATTCATGACCAATATATTAGGATGAGCTGATAATCTATCTCTAAAAGTATAGGTATTGAGACAAGATTATATTTTGGTCCTTATTTATGTACTTTATTGTGAAGGTGCTAAATATGGTCCTAAAAAAATTTAGTATATGGTCCCAAATAATATGCAATTGAGGACATGAGTGGGAAATTTTCTTTTTTATCTTTTACCAAAAATTAAAGTACCAAATCAAATTCTATATGTTGAAAGTAAAAAATTAAAAAACACTCATTTTCTGAAAATTAAACTCATCGTAAATTAAACCCTAAAGCTAGTAATCACCCCCGCTTTTCCAATTTTCACCGATCTACTCTCTGTGATCTCAACAAGAGAGAATTTTTCTCGCAGATATACCCTAAATTGTGGAATTACAAGGTTTGCCTCACTTTCCAATCAATCAAGTTGATGTTTTTCATTCATAAGCTGCTGAATTTTTGTATTAATATCAAAATTGTAATTATTTTCTAATTTCCACTGATCAGCTCTACCTAATCTCAACGAAAGATATTTTTTCTCACAGCTCTAACCTAAATCGAGGATTCCAGGTATGCCTCACTTTCCAATCAATCGAGTTGCTATTTTTCATTCATAGGCTGCTGAATTGCGATATTAATTTCAAAATATTGCTTGTTTTTCAATCTCCAGTAGTCAGATCTGCCTAATCTCAATGAGAGATTATTTTTCTCATAGCTCTAACCTAAATTGAGGAATTCCATGTATGCCTTACTTTCCAATCGATCGAGTTTCTCTTTTTCATTCATAGGCTATTGAATTGTTGTATTAAAGTCAAAATTTTGCTTATTTTCCAATTTCCACCTATAATGATTTATTTCTGATTAAAAGGCTAAGAGTAGTTAGTAGGATCAAGGAATTTGTTTCATTTGCCCTTTATTTTTTTGATGATATATTTTACTAATTCTATGATTTGTTCTCCTGTTATTTCTATTGCTAGTCTCATTTGTTTTGGATACTTAAGCGAGAATGAAAAATGTTTTGGAGGTTTTAAACAATGTTGTTCTGCTCTTTATTTTTATTTTGAATTTTGTATTTGTTCCTATGCCTAAAAGGTTGTTATGCCTTCTCAATATATTTTAATTTGGTATTTGTTCTACTCTTTATGTATGTTTTAAACAGCAAGTGTATGTTTTTTAGGGTGTTACCCCTTATACATTATCTTTTTTGTATCTTTGAGGTAGGTCTGCTCACCCCCTCCCCCCTCCCACCCTCTTTTTCACTTCTAAGATATGATATATGTACTCAGGTCCTCCCACCTGAGTAATTTTCTTGGTAAAAAAACATGTTTTTCGGTCAAAGAAGTTAATCTATGGCTTTAAGAAGGCCCCTCGCACTCGATACACTCAAGTTTCTTATTGTTGATGGCTTTAGTCCATCCAGGTCATATACCTCTATATTTACTTCGAAAACAAGTGATGTCTTAGTGTTTTTCTTTGGTTTATGTGGACGATATCGTTGTCACCTTGTGCAATCTTCAGCTTCTCAAATCCATTATTATTTTTTCTAAGAGCGTTATGTAAAACTTGAAATTATATTCTAGCTTGAGATGTTAATTTGTTAAGTTTTTTTGTATAAAAAAGATTGTAACTATTGACAATATTCTAGCTCGGGATGTTAATTAGTTATGTTTTTTTTTAGCAAATATTGAAATTTTATTTATTATACTTTGACATTTTTAGTAATAACTTTATATATAACAATGAAATATACACTTTTATGAAATGAAGTTTCAAGACATACCATTGGTGGTAAATTAGAGATATATAATATTGTTGGTTATAGGATCTCCTAGTATGTGTGTGTTTCCTTGTGTCTATGGTGAATGGTGAAGTGATTTGAAAGTGGAATTGTGAAAGTTATCCTTTCGAAAGATTTAAATGATATTTACATTATGAGAATTTATATTCTTGATGAACTGAAAGTGATTGACAAATTATATGATGACTCATATGTATTGTTGTACTTATTTCATCCTCTCATGATTATGATGATTTTCTTCGGGCTATATGAGTCTTTCATACATCCTGCATATTTCTTATAAATATTTATGATGATGATGTTTATACAACTGTATACACCCTCATATACTTGATTCCTTTCCATGGTACTAACCCACATCTTCGGATGTGAGCTGTATTTTCTCAGAATATAGGTTCAGGTACTCAGTTCTAGGTTCGACAATGATTCTTCTGGCATGCTGTTCTATATCCTCTGTTGTGGTGAGTCCTCATATTCTGAGGACGTGTTGTCTGATGTTGGTTTCACAAAATTATTTACATTTGATAACTGAGTATGAGTCAGTTGGGGCATGTCTCAATGGCCTGCTAATTTTATTAATTTTTTTAGAGGCTTATCAGACTAGTATAGATGTTGGGAGTTGACTAATAAGTTGTCTTTTGTTATCTTTCTGAAATTCTTTTATTCTTGGACGATGATTACTCTGTTGATATTTGAGGATTATTTATGGAAACCCCATTGATTTGTGTTAAACTAAATGAAAATGGGTCAAAGGGTTAGCTTGGGGCTACTCGTAGACTCAAGCACCGTGTGATGCTTCGGGACCCATTTTCTGGGGCATTACAAACTTGGTATCAGAGCCTAAGGTTTTAAAGTGTCCTAGGGATTCTGACAAGCCGCGATAAGTAGAGTCTTGATCATCAGTGTGTAGCGCGCCACATCTATGAGCAAGAGGCTACAAGACGTTTTAGGAAAAAGTGTGATTCTTTCTTTTAGAAGTTTATCGTGCTTAAAGCGTCTCTCTCTGCTATTGATTCATGCTCTCCTCTTTTCGAAATCAGCAGCTTTTATGGACCTCATGAATCAAGTGTTCAGACCATATCTGGATATGTTTGTCATAGTGTTCATTGATGATATACTGGTGTACTCCCGTAGTGAGGATGAACATTCTGATCATCTCCGAACTGTCTTGCAAACCCTTAGAGATCACAAGTTGTTTGCCAAGTTCAGTAAGTGTGAGTTTTGGCTAAAGTCAATTGCTTTTCTAGGTCATATCATTTCTTCTGAGGGTATTAGAGTTGATCCCCAAAAGACCGAAGCTGTTAGAAATTGGCCTAGACCTATTTCTCTGACTGATATCTAAGGTTTCTTGGGTTTAGCTGGCTATTACCGCTATTTTGTTAAAGGTTTCTTCTCTATAGCATCTCCTATGACTCGGTTGACCCAAAAGAAAGTAAAGTTCTTATGGTCCAAATCTTGTGAGAAGAGTTTTCAGGAGTTGAAGACTCGACTCACTTCAGCCCCTATTTTGACTTTGTTATGATGGTGTTGATGGTTTTGTGGTGTACTGTGATGCTTTGAGAGTTGGGTTGGGTTGCATATTGATGCAGAAGGGTAAGGTGATAGCTTATGCTTCTAGACAGTTGAAACCCCATGAGAAAAATTACCCCACCCATGACATTGATTTGGCTGCTATTGTGTTTGCTTTGAAATATGGAGACACTATTTGTACGGTGTCCATGTTGATGTTTTCACTGATCATAAGAGTCTGCAATATGTGTTTACCCAGAGAGAATTGAATCTTAGGCAGAGATAATAGTTAGAATTGTTAAAGGACTATGATATGAGTGTGTTGTACCATCTAAACAAGGCCAATGTTATGGTGGATGCCCTAAGTAGAGTGTCCACGGGAAGAGTTTCGCATATGGTAGAAGGTAAGAAAGAGTTGGCTCGTGATGTACATCATTTGGCTAGATTGGGGGTTAGGTTGTTTGACCCTGCTGAAGGTAGTATAGGGGTTCAGAGTAGTTCCAAATCCTCCTTGGTTTAGGAAGTGAAGGAAAAGCAATACTTAGATGCTGTTTGGTCAGACTAAAGGAGTCAGTCAAGGACCAAAAAGTAGAGGTTTTCTCCCAAGGGGGAGATGGTGTGTTGAGATTACAGGGTAGATTGTGTGTCCCAAATGTTGATGATCTGAGACAGAGGATTATGGCTGAAGCGCGGCGCGATATTCTATTCATCCTGGTGCCACTAAGATGTACCAAGACTTGCTGGAAATCTATTGGTGGAGTGGCATGAAGAAAGATATAACAGCATTTGTAGCTAAGTGTGCAATATGCCAACAGGTTAAGGTTGAACACCAAGTACCTGGTGGTATGATGCAAGAGTTTAGTATTCCCACCTGGAAGTGGGAAGAGATAAATATGGACTTCGTGATTAGTTTACCTCCTTCCCGATGCCATTATTATTCCATTTGGGTTGTGGTTGATAGGTTGACTAAGTCTGCTTATTTCTTGCCTGTTCATACTTCATATACTGCTGAGGATTACGCTAGATTGTATATCCGAGAGCTAGCCAGACTGCATGGAGTTCCCTTATCTATTATTTCGGATAGGGGTACTCAGTTTACTTTACAATTTTGGAAAGTTTTTTAGAAGGGTCTTGGTACCCAAGTGCTTTTGAGTTCTGCTTTTCATCCGCAGACCGATGGTCAGGCTGAGCGGACTATCCAGACCTTAAAAGATATGTTGAGAGCTTGTGCACTTGACTTTAAGGAAAGTTGGGATGATCACTTACTGTGGATAGAGTTTACTTACAATAACAGTTTCCACTCTAGTATTGGCATGACTCCATTTGAAGCCTTATATGAAAGGAAGTGTAGATCACCCATAGGTTGGTTCAAGGTGTGTGAAGTGGCTGTGAGTGGTCCTGATTCGGTATTTGAGGCTATGGAAAAAGTTAAGTTGATTAGGGAAAGGTTGAAAACTGCGCAGAGTCGTCAGAAGTCATATGCGGATGTTAGAAGGAGAGATCTTGAGTTTAAAGTTGGTGACCTAGTGTATCTGAAAATTTCACCCATGAGGGGGTGAAGAGATTCGGAAAGATGGGAAAGCTTAGTCCCCGTTATGTTGGTCCTTACAAAATTCTTAGCCATGTTGGTAAGGTAGCTTATGAGGTCGAGTTGCCTTCCGAGTTGTCCTATGTTCATCAAATATTCCATGTCTCCATACTTAGAAACCATACTAGCGATGCTGTGGTAGTGGATTACTCTGTGAGTGCTGACATTCAAGAACATCTTTCTTTTGATGAGATTCCTATTGAGATTCTTGATTTCAGTGTCCAAAGATTAAGGAACAAAGAAGTTCCCTTGGTCAAGGTGTTGTGGCGAAACCAATCTGTTGAGGGTGCAACTTGGGAAGCTGAGGCGGATATGAGATCCAAGTACCCGCACCTATTTTCCACAAACTCTAATCAAGCTGAAGGTACCGTTCTTTCCTAAATCATGCACTTTTGATAAAAGTTGCAGCAGTTTAGCTGTCATTTATTATGTGTTCAGCTGTAGTTTCTTGAATTTATGCATTCTATGTTGCATTCGGAATGAGAAACGATGTGATGATGAGTCTAACAAATGGTTTCAGCTGTATGCTCTATTCCCTATCTAATCTTGGCATGTCTAGCGTCATTCAAGGATGAATGTTTCCAGGGGGGATGATGTAATACCCGGGAAATTTTTTGTTGAAATTTTGTGCGTAAACGTGTTGGGTTCTATCTTCTAGAATGAATTATAAATTTTATATGCTGAATGTCTTATATTATAACCCACCATTACGTAGAGTATCGAATAAGCTTTCGAACAATATGTGGATCATCCAAAATGTACACCCGAGCGACGAGTTATGAACTTTCCGATTGAACCGTGAATAGTAGTGAACAGTAAAACATGCAGAAAAAAGTACTGAGGCCTGGCGTATTTTTACTCCAACTTTAAACAATCATAAATCCTTGTACATAATGATCTGGGTGATCTACTATATATTAACGGAAAGCTCTGCGAGTCCTCTTTCCAATGAAATTAGTTTCATCCAATTAGTCTATCGAAGTAAAAAGTTATGGTTAATCTACTTCAGCCTATCAAAAGCGAATTTTTGGTTCAATTTCAAATGATCATAACTCCTCGTACACAATGATATGGGTGAGATACTATATATCAACGGAAAGATATGAGAGTCCTCTTTCTAATGAAATTATTTTCATCCAATTTGAATAACGGATAAAATGTTTTGGTTGATCTACTTCAGACTATCAAAACAGTCCACCAAAGGACAAATTCGAGAATTATTTAATTTTTAGGAGCGTTTTGGCCATTCTCCCTCACCCAAAATCCGTCTAAACCCTATATTAAAGCCTATTAGAAGCATTATATGTTATATTTCATCAAATTCCCTCAAAAATAAAACCCTAAGCTCCTACATCCAACTTCAAGAACCTCTAAAGTTCACCATTAATTCTGCAAATTTATTCAAGATTCCAAGTTCCTAGTTCAAGAACTTCAAAAACCTCCAAAGTTTACCATTAATTCTGCAAATTTATTCAAGATTCCAAGTTCCTAGTTCAAGAACTCCAAGAACCATCATTCAAAGGCACGATTAACATCTTAAAAATGAGTATCGATCTAAAGTTCATCATTCAATGTAT